>NC_143386.1:16723750-16875000 GCF_980474605.1 Leiobunum rupestre
AAGTCCTGTTTGGCCTGCGAGATTGGAAAAATAAGTATTCATCACTTGAATTAGGCTATCTTATTGATCATTGCGGGTAGGTGTAGGAGTGGTAATGGTTTGTCCTCCAGTAGGTAAAAATTGGGCAGAGATGGTCGGCCTAGGAGTAGAAGTAACTCCCATCGCTACAGTGGTATTACGGGGGGTCCTATTACTAAATTTTGGACAGGGTATTGGGTTAAACATTTGAGGAGTGAAAGTAGTGGAATAGGGAGTGGATTGACTAAAGCGAGCTCTGATTGGCCCTACCCCAGAGGTCAGGCCTCCGGAGGTAGCTAAACCAGTGCCCTTCCCAGTCGGAACCTCTCTATTAGTAGAGTTATTTGAAAGTAATTGGGGATCTCGAGCCCCAAATGATAGAGAAGGGGTAAAAGTTGTGTTCAACGGCTGAGTTGTACTCACGATACCAGGCTCGTTTAATAGTGGGGCATCCCTTGGCGTTACACCCGCGAAGGTAACTCCGGCACGGTCCCGTAGGCTTCGTTCCTCTACCCGAGGCCTCCTGGTAGGTGTTTCCGTCTGTTGACTGCTGATATTAGGTGGTCCAGATCAGGTTATTCCAGCTGGGGGTGGTCGGTGGTCTTTCCCGTTGCTTCTTTTCCTGTTCTTCAGTAGTACTCAGAGGATGAGGTGTGGCCGATGGTAAAGTAGAGTTAGGGTACAGTCCCTTCTTTGTTCCTCCCGTGGCGCCAAGTAATGAAGAATCTCGTAAGAGCGGTGGTCGGAAGTAGACCGTTGAAAAGCGACTGTGGCCGTCCGTACCCGCATCGTCAGGAGAATAGTCTGGGTCGAATAGTGCTTTGTCGGGTGACGAAGGTTCGGAAGGCGGGCGGGTATCTCACCATTGGGCCATTGCGGATAAGTTATTAGAAATAATTATTAATAATAATAATAGAGAAAAGTGCTTCATTTACGAGCAATGTTTGCGTTAGTTATTATTATATATTTACTAAAGATAAATATATTAAACAAAAGGCATGATTGTTAAGCCTAAAAGAGCGCATTGACAATCCCTTTCGGCCCCAGTTCGGGTGCCATTTTTTATTTCTGTAACCGATCTTCAGTCAAGGGAAAACCGAATCGGCTTCGATCGGAATAAAATTACCTTATTTCAATAAATAAAGTCTTTATTTGGGGGCCGAAAAGAATTACAAAGTGAAACTAGCTTATCTTAAACTATCAACGGATGCTTATTACATAGTCAAAAATCAGTGACAAAATTAACAATTAACATTACCAGAGAGGAGAGAGCCATTTTAATTGCTGTTGAGATCAGGCTTGTGATAACTAGTGGCAGGGATAACTACCACGGCAAAAAAATCTTACAGAAAACGAACAGTGCTGCCATGGAAAATCTGGCGAGCTACTCCGGCGGACTGCCGACTAACCGTTGAGTAAAGACGCCAAAAAAAATACGCCCCCTTGCCGGCTCAGACTAGAGCTTATATAGAGTAGCCCCCCTGGGTGTTAAGGCGGTTCTTGCCTCTCTGGCGCCATCTCTCTGGAGTGGTGATAAATGAAATGATAAATAATACTGTAGGAATAGGAGTGTCATGCTGTCCTAGTGGCAATAGCCACTATGCCTAGGGTAAGTTAAGTTTTATACATTAGGGCATCCGTTGCAGGTCTAAGACCAATTCTGGTACAGGCAGGGGGATGTACTGCCGTATTAATAACTTTGGTTTTTATGAAAGCCTTGGCCAGTGAGGGTACCCCTGTGGGCTGGTACGCTGCCTGGTCTCCAAGTATTTGTCGGATCACAAACTAAAGCTTTGGCTTGAGATGGATGGTCAAAGGTAGGCCAAAGAATAAAATATCGTTAAACAAGATCTGTACCTTCATCCGAGTGAAGGGAACCAGGCTCGTCTTATAAGGATTGACGCTGAGGCTAACCTCCCAACACCAGCATTCCACAGAGATGTGAGCCTGGGAATTTCTCGGTAATGATCATTGCCCCATCAACATAGAATCTAAAAATAAATATTAAAAGATTTTATCATTTCCATGGAAATTGTTTAACTAAAAATTTTTTAATAACAGAGACACGCATGGATTTTTTAAATAATATTTAATCAATAATTGTGGGCTCTTTACACCCCAATCATTGATTAAATATTATTTAAAAAAATCCGTGCGTGTCTCTGTTATTAAAAAAAATTTTAGTTAACATAGAATCTAATAATTATAATAATCAGCTAGGCTAATACCCAAGGCACCACCATAGGCCCAAGTCATCATGCGACTTTAAAGCCATAAATTCAGGCGGCCTGGTCTGTCCATAGACACAACGGATCTCTGATATCGAAACGCTTAGCAGCCTTATAATAAATATCAGCTAGGCTAATACCCAAGGCACCACCTTAGGCCTAAGTCATCGAGCGACTGTTAAAGCCTTTAATTCAGGTGGCCTTAAGAATGACAGCCTTGGAGATTTTATCTAAAGCCTCCATGATGTCCGGAAAAACAGCTAACCCTATTTCTTTGAACTCAATTGCACATTCAAGGCAATTAATTATGCCATGAAGGGTAGTCTCAGTAGATTTGCCGTTTTGATAGGCATACTGAGATCGTAGAGGGTGTAAAACTAAGAACCTTCTCTCTAATATGTCTTATCTAATTTCTCCAGAATTGTTTGGAGAAATGAAGTTATACTGATGGGTCTAAATGCCTTTGCCCTGAGATAACTAGTTTTCCTGGGTTTAGGAATAAAGATAACCTTTGAATGTTTCCAAGAGTCTAGTATGTGCCCAAGAGCAATGCATGCCCGTTAGATTCTGCACAACACAGGACAGTGAACATCAATTATCTCCTACAGTAGTATGGGTAAAATTCCAACTGCCCATCCATTACCAAAAAATAAGTTGGTTTTTAGTTGGTATTTAGTTCTTATTCACATTTAAGTTGATATTAAGTTGGTTTTAAGGGGTCAGCATATTTCAGTAAACTAGTTAAGTTGGTAATAAGTTGGTTTTAAGTTGGTGGGAAAATGCCTCTTTCTTCGAGTTGGTATTTAGTTGGTTTTTAGTAGTCAGAAAATTACATATTATTTTTTAAGTTGGCTTTAAGTGGTCTTTATTAAGTAACATTTTTAGTAAGTTTTAAGTTGGCTTTAAGTGGTCTTTATTAAGTTACATTTTAAGTAAGTTTTTAGTTGATTTTAAGTTGTTTTTAAGTAGGTTTTTAGTTGGTATTTAGTTGGTATTTGTTTCAAATACAAACTTAAAACCAACTTAAATAGTTCTTAGACCACTTATTTTTTGGTAAGGGATAAGCCTTGTACGGCTTAAATGACTTTATATCCCACATGCTTGGAGTGAGTGACAATTTGCTTTGCCACATCCCAATCTACTTTTTTAGTTCTTTTGAACTGAAGAGGAAGATCATAAGAGTCATCTGTATCAGTGACTTAAAGAGTCTGGAAAGAAACCTATAGAATATGCGTTAGTGTCTCCTTACAGAACTGGAGTAACTACCATCCTTCTACTTAATATTACCATGGTTATGTACCATAATTTTCATTAGTTGGGCTGTAGTGGGAATATCAGAGATACTCTCAAAAAATCCCTCCTGGAAGCCTGTTTGGCTTTCTGGATGGCTTTATGATAGGAAGTGAGGGTCTGCTGATAGGCTGACCAATCACCTGACCTAACACTTACTGTTGCAATTAATACATTAAAAACCAGTTGGTGTTAAATACTGTAAACATTTTGGTACTACTTCGCTAGTTGATCTACTGAATTTAAGAATTATGCATTTCATACACTAATGTTTTAACTTCTTTAGGGCTCTATTGAAACGACATCTGTGGTCTGAAGATTCAGGGGATAATAAAGAAGGTCGAAATGAGCTGGTGGATCCATTGCCAGATAAACTACAAAACATAGTTGTAAGTTAAATTTGGTTTAAAAACATTTTATCTTCACCGGTTTAAAGAAATATTTTCCCCAAATTTGTCCAACCTAGTTGCTTAAGTAACTTATTACTTTTCCTAAAATTTCTGTTGCTGAATGCTGATTATACGAAACTTTCAAAAGCAATTAGTTTCTACTTTTATTTCTAAGTAAGATTAACTTAATTAAATTGCATATTCAAAAATTTTATTAAAAAAATCTGATGCTTTATCTCTGCCCTAGTTATACTAGTTTAAAAAAATTTAAATGCAAATTTAATTCAATTAATCTTATTTATTTTGAATTAAAATTCACGTATAGATCCGCTAATTAATTTCTTTTAAAATCTTTTTTAATATGAAAGCATTGTTTTTTGGGTTGTTCACAAATTATGGAATATCTTTAGGGGTCATTCCACGTCAAATCGACAACTCATGCAACCATGGGTTGGCCGATCCAAATGAAATTTTTACCACGTAAAATAAGGACAAATTGATGGGCAAATACTAGGTTTTAGCGAAAATTATTAAGCGGTTGCAAAACTAGAGCAATATTAACAGAAGTCACTTTGAAATAAAGCTCATTTTGGTACCCCCAAAGGAATCGTTGAATAAAATATAATGTACAAATACGTTTTAAGCAAAATATTCGGTTTTAGTGTAATACATACTGTAGATATCAAAAAAAAACCATAGAAAGTTTCTATCTTTAACCGTTTGTTTAATAATAATAGTTTTCTTAGAATTTTTCTAAAATGGGGGGTCACCTTCGACGGCGTATAAAGGCCCAAGTCCCAACTTCGATTTTCAAATACAAGTTATTTTTAGATAGCCCCTTACGTAAGCTTGAATTTGATATACTATACTTCTAGAGTATTTGGTTTTTAAGGTTTGAAAAAAACAATATTCGAATTTTGTTTATTTTCGCAAATTTATCAATGAAATTGTAAACAACATTTTTTATTTTAGAAAGTACTAATACAAAAATTCTATAAAAATTATTTTGGAAAACGTAGATTAAAATCTGTTTGTTCATTGTCTAAGCATATTTTAGACATTTGGGACGCGATTTGTGAGAAACTTCTTTAAAAGGCGCTGGAAATATGACTAGAATATTCTCTAAAAGAACAAAGCAAATATGACAGTGTAGCAGCCTTCTTGTCTGATCTCATTTGTTAAAAACTTAGAAATAAAGTTACTCCTTAAATCCTGGCGACTTTTTCAAGAACAATTGTAATTTGATGTTTATAGCTAAAGTGAAATTCTTTGAATTTAATGTAGAGTTATAGTAGTTTGTTCGTGTTTGGAACTTTAGAACTTCGGGATTAGCGATGGAAATAGATTCACATTTTCCAAAACAGTGCTCGGTCGGTGAACTAAAGAACGAAGAGTGTTATAAAACTTCTTTGTGTAAGACAAAGGGCATAAAGAAAATGGACGAATTGGAAGATGAAATAAAAAGTCTGATAACAGCTCGCTTAGACGATATTGCAGTTGAGAGTTTGCAAAATATTTTTTACCACCATGACGCAATTTTATCCGTTTAGTATGCACAAGAAAAATATAAAATGTAAGGACAAAATTTCACTACAGCGGCCTCATGTAATTTCGGTTTTTTTTGGTGGAGAATGTAGCACTTGACGCGTAGATTACGAAACTATTTTTTGGGCTGCAAATGATAATTAAATTAATTAACTTGATTTTAAAAATTTAGTAATTTTAGGGAATTACCGTGTTTTTGTATTTTTTGTGGCGGAGAATGTAGCACTTGACGCGTAGATTACGAAACTATTTTTTTTGGGCCGCAAATGATAATTAAATTAATTAACTTGATTTTAAAAATTTAGTAATTTTAGGGAATTACCGTGTTTTTGTATTTTTTTATGGCGGAGAATGTAGCACTTGACGCGTAGATTACGAAACTAATTTTTTTGGGCCGCAAATGATAATTAACTTAATTTTAAAAATTTAGTAATTTTAGGGAATTACCGTGTTTTTTTTGTGGGGGAGTATGTAGCACTTGACGCTTAGATTACTAAACCAATTTTTTTGCGGCCGCAAATGATAATTTTTTAATCAACTTAACTTATAAAAAAGGCGTCATTTTAGGAGTTTAGTAACGTTTTTCTAATACTAAACTCCCCATATTGGCGCCTGGCGCACTTTGAGATTCCCCGTATTGGCGCCTGACGGCGCCGCGCACTCACTTCGCTCAAGCGCTGGGGGCGCGCAGCGCCTCCCCAACCCCATACCAAAAAAAGCGATGGGCCATCTATAACACGACCTAGAGTACAGTACCAAGCCTTACGCATCAAGTATATACTTTTGATCTCAACCAGAAAAAAAAATGGCCCAAAAATAGAAAACACCTAGAAAATGAACAAAAACTGTAATAGATTTGATAAAGTACGGGAATATCACTTTGTGGCCCAAAAATACAAAACACCGAGAAAATGAACAAAAACTGTAATTGATTTTATAAAAAAAAGGGAATATCAAGTGGAATTCATTAGGACACCGAAACTGTGGTGTCGGCAAACACACGACGGAAATAAGTAACAACCACGTGAAAATCCCCAAAAATTAGAAATTTAAAATTACATTAAAAAATTAAATAATCATTTGTGGCCAAAATAAAAATTACCCTCGGCATCTGGGTGACAAGGTCTCCCTTACAAAAAAATAAGTTGGCTAAAGACCACTTAGGACAACTTGTATTTCAACTTGGTTTTCAGTTTGTATTTGGGACAAATGCCTACCCTTACCGAAAAACGTTAGCCTAATAATCGTTAAAAAGTTGTTGCATTAAATCTTCCAAAAATTGCCTTCAAAGGTTGTTAAAAAGTTACCGAAATATTGCTCCACAGTTGCGCAACCGAGACCCAACGGTTGCCTGATTTTAAGTTGTGTAAAAATTGTTTCCAAAAGTAGCTTGAAAATAGCGTTAAAATCAATGGGAAATTGCTTATGAATGTCAAAAAGTTGCCCAACCGTTGTGCGTATATTGTCAAAACGTTGCTCAACCATTGTGCGTATTGAACCACTAATTAGTAGTAATTGTAGTAAAATAATTAAAAAATGATAAACAACCCCTGATGTTGACGCAGATGTTGCCTTTCTAACAACAACAATATTGAACACTTTAAATAAATATGCTCCACTTGTAACTAAGAGGATCTGTACTAAGAATCCCCCATGGCTATCAGCTGAAATTAAATATTTTATGCACCTGCGTGATCTGAACTTGCGGAAGAGTAGAAATTATCCACATTTGAATTATAGACAACTTTATAAACACTACAGAAACCAAGTAACCTCAATGATTTATGCGCAAAAGAAAACTTATTTTGAGAAAAACAAACTTAAAAAATGACGGCACCTCAAACGTCTGGAAAGTCTTGAAACCTTTCCTAAAAAAGAATTCCCAAACCATTTCAGTTGTGAGAGTAAATGATCATGATTATACAGCTCAAGACACAATAGCAGACATCTTTAGTGAAGCTTTTACAAATGACTCGTCTAACTTGGGAAATATGACAAATTATTCTGTCCCTGACACTGATTTGTTTATCGAATCTAACAATGAAAAATTTTCATTCAGGGAAGTCGCTGTTGAGTATGTGTTTAACATCGTGAAAAACATGAATGCTAAAAAAGCTACTGGTTCGGATCCAAAAATAATTAAAGGCTTGGCCATAATAATTTCTCCAATTCTTACCAGAATAATAAATAACTCATTTAGAAGTAATAAATTTCCAACGCAGTGGAAACAAACGAGAGTCGTTCCAATTCATAAGAAAGGAGATCACTCTGATGTTGGGAATTATCGTCAAATATCCATCCCTGTATGTTTGTCGAAACCACTTGAATACGTATCTTGTACTCAGTTAACTGAATACATAAACACACAATATCTTAAATCCTTTACAGTCTGGTTTTCGAGCGGGTCATTCAACCATTACTGGTATTATGTACCTTCTTGAAACTATTATATCCCGGTTAAATAGTGGACAATTTGTTGGAATACTGTTCGTAGACCTAAGTAAGGCATTTGATTCTGTGGACCATGGTCTTTTGCTCTCAATGCTACAAATAAATGATTTATCACATAATAGCTTAAAATGGTTTAAATCATACCTTCAAGATAGACAACAATTTGTTACCATTGGTGATGCCAAATCAACGACCAGATATGTGAGAACCGGTGTACCCCAAGGTGGAATTTTAAGCGCAACACTTTATAATGTATACACCAGCGATATCCATAAACAATTACACAATAGTATTTCAAATGAATACGCGGATGATGATGCACTACTAATGTCAAATTATAATGTAAATGCGCTGTTAGACGTAATGAGTGAAGAAGCCATAAATTTAAAGGAAATATTAAAATCCAAAAAACTAACTATGAACGAAAATAAAACAGTGTTCATGCTATTTCATCCAAAAAGACAACCAATTTCAAATGAAATTAGCTCAATTTTAAAGAATAAATCAATAAAAAGGGTTAAAAGTTTTAAATACCTTGGTATTATAATAGACGAAGAACTGACATGGCGAGAACATATAGAGACTCTAATCTCAA
This sequence comes from Leiobunum rupestre, assembly GCF_980474605.1. Lineage (NCBI taxonomy): Eukaryota > Metazoa > Arthropoda > Arachnida > Opiliones > Sclerosomatidae > Leiobunum > Leiobunum rupestre. The sequence continues at coordinate 16,732,267 of NC_143386.1, forward strand.
AATCAAACCAGCGGCTGGGGATTCTTAGACCTTTATATAGAAGCCTGGAGACAAAAATCATCAATCTACTCTATAATTCGTTAATTCTACCACTCTTTAACTATGGAGATATATTTTACAACTCTGCAAACTTAATGCTCCTAAATAAACTTCAAATTGCTCACAATAATGGCTCAAGATTTGTTGCTAAAAGGGATATGTTTGCCTCAGCAACAAATACTCGTCAAGAATTAAATTGGTTGACTCTCAATCAACACTACATATTGAACCTCTGTGTTATGATGTATAAAATTTTCAATTCAGCCTGCCCTAACTATTTAACAGAATTCTTTAGTAAGCCAAGAGACATTCACACTAAATCAACAAGAGCTAGTGCCCTGAACTTCTTTGTTGAAGACTTACAGACTTCCTTACGACACAAGAGTGCAAAAGCAGTGTAGGGGGATGGACACTAATTTTGTTAATATTATATATTTCTGCTAGTTCTTATTTTTCTCGCAATTAATCAAGTATAGAACTGTTTTTTTTTCAAAATAGGAATAACATATCTGCCCTCAATTCTAATTACTTACTGAAAATGTTCTTACTGGCGCTGATGTGACAAGTGTTTGCAGAAAACATATAATTTTTTTCATTTCTTCTTGAGGAACTATACCAAAAAAAAATAAAAAATAATTACGAGCGTCTTTCATTTGTTAATAACAAGAAACTAATGATACACTATTTAAGGCAGCTAGAATCTATTTGTACTTTCCCTTTCAAAGAAGAGAGGCCCATTGTTTGTGGTTTATCTATAGTTTCTTGTTAATAGTAATTTACAAAGAGTCAATCTACGAGCCTTTCTCTGCCAGAAAGGAACATCTGTGGCATGCCTTTTCCTGGTTTTTTAGTTTTTCAATCTCTTGACTTTGTTGGAAAATTACTTTCTTAAGTTGCTCTTTAAAATTAAATATAATTTTTTATTTATTTTAAACGTAATTTTATATGCTATTAAAAGTACCAATGTTGTTGTTGGAAGTACTTGGCAAATTGTTGGAACCATCCAGGAAATCTACATCATAAGAAATATTTCCTTTGGTTTAAATTTAAAAACTAATTTATTAATTTGTGTTATTCCTACTTTCTTCAAGCAGCACTTGTGAAAGCTTATATCTTTAACAACTGCTTATAGGGAAGAATAGGAATAACACCTATTGAGTAAAACATACCATACCGTAACTATCCAAATCACCAGCTTCTATTCCCTCTCTTATAACTCCTGATAGTGACCTCTGAGATGGCATACTTGTAGCGTCAAGATGAAAAACCCCTGTTGTAGCTTCCGGATACGTCATTGTTGGCGACGCTTCTTGATAGGGAATCCTAGGGGAGAGTTCCTTATAGTTCACTCTTAATGTTGATTCCGGATGGTTAACTTTGGGCGACGAACCCCGATGGTTAAGTTTGGGTGACGTATCCGGATAGTTCATTATGGGCGACGGATCCGGATAGTTCGTTCTGGGCAACGGATCCGGATAGTTCGTTCTGTGCAACGGATCCGGATAGTTCGCTCTGGGCAACGGATCCGGATAGTTCGTTCTGGGCGACGGATCCGGAAAGTTCGTTCTGGGCGACGGATCCGGATAGTTCGTTCTGGGCGATGGATCCGGAAAGTTCGTTCTGGGTGACGGATCCGGATAGTTCGCTCTGGGCAACGGATCCGGATAGTTCGTTCTGGACGACGGATCCGGAAAGTTCGTTCTGGACGACGGATCCGGAAAGTTCGTTCTGGGCGACGGATCCGGAAAGTTCGTTCTGGGCGACGGATCCGGAAAGTTCGTTCTGGGCGACGGATCCGGAAAGTTCGTTCTGGGCGACGGATCCGGAAAGTTCGTTCTGGGCGACGGATCCGGAAAGTTCGTTCTGGGCGACGGATCCGGAAAGTTCGTTCTAGGCGACGGATCCGGAAAGTTCGTTCTGGGTGACGGATCCGGAAAGTTCGTTCTGGGTGACGGATCCGGAAAGTTCGTTCTGGGTGACGGATCCGGATAGTTCACTATGGGCAGCGGATCTGGATAGTTCATTATGGGCAGCGGATCTGGATTGTTCATTATGGGCAGCGGTTCATGATAGTTCGGTATGGGCGGCGGTTCCTTACAGGAAATCATAACTGAGGAGGAGGGATGGGTTATATTTGTTGCTTTTGTAGTTAAAGATTTTAACCCTGATAGCTCTAACTCATATTTCCTTTTTCATTTAATCAAATCTTTTTTTTAGTTGTTTCTTCTTTGCTTTAACACTTTTTCCTTCACTTTTTTGTGGTCTTAATTCTTCAGTTGGTTTTACTTCTGTGTCTACCCCTTCCACAACTTTTTTTGTTTCTCTACTCAAATTTTCAATAATAGTTTTGTTTACTTTCCAAAAATGTTTTATCTATAGAATGCAACATTTTAGGATTAATTATGTAAAGGAAAACAACCCATGAGAATGGGGAGGAAAGCGTTTTCAAAGTTTCGCAAATAATTTAAACAAAACTTCCCTTTAAACGTAGTTTACACTAGAAAGCGTCGAAGTATTTTTTCTTAACGCGCGTTTGTATGGGCCAAAGTGGAAAAACGCGTCGTTTCGCGCGCTAGTGAAAACCAAGGCTTATTGTATCTAAGTGCTAACTCTTGTTTCGCGCATTTGAAAAAGGTATATTATTTCAATAAAAATGTACCATTCGAACTAAAAGCCTTTTTTTGAAGAAAGATATTAGAGAAATGGGGACTAGCCAAAATCTTACCTTTGTGAACATGAATAACCTCGGTTTCAAAACTTTTATTCTTCCATTTAACTAGCGCTTTCCATTTTTCAACCATGTCTTCACAATTTACAAATTGTTTTTCATTTACTATACTGACTTTGTTTTCTTTTATCCAATAAACTAAAGCAATTTTTTTGGATTTTTTCATGTTTGACAGTTTCTTTGTTTCTTTTATTTTGTCCTCGCAGTGAGTAAATCTCTAACTAACTCGTCCGACATTTCAAAAGCACGATGTTAAAAAGACGGCGGGAAATGAGAATTGTCGAACAGCCGCGTACCTCGCCCTGATAGGTCCGACCTTTTGGTGAACTTGCGCAGCTTTCGCGTCTGACGTCCACGCTAGGCGGCCTCTGATTTCCGTAACGTCTACGTCCTGCCTTCCACAAGCCTTATCTTCTTACGGAGGCAATGGCTTGTAGAAGGCAGGACGGATACAATACGGAGAGTTGGTGCGCGCCTAGCCTAAGCGTACTAACGTATAGAGCGCAGGCGCGTGGCAACGTTTTTACGAGAACCGGGGTAAAAACAAGATGTTTAAGACAAAATTATAAAAAAAACTTGATAGGCTATATATTCTCTCCCCGATTAAAAGTAGCCAGGAAATTTGAAAAGGGTTTTAAGTTAACCACGCAAAATCAAGATGTCATTTAATCGGAAACGAAAACATTAGGGATCAGAATTGTCCGATTCCAGTGAAGGTTTAAGTAGTGATGGAAATGTATCGGATTGTCGAAACCTCAACGCAATGTCGAATTCCAGTGGCAATGAAATCACTGACAGTGATACTGATAGAGGATTTGAAGAATCAAGTAGCGAAGTTATTAGTGAACAAAGAAGTGAAGCTTCAAATCAAAGCCAAGGCGATAGGAATCAGGATTATGGTATGTATTTTTATGATAAAGTCGATCCATAATTTACATTGGTAAAGTGCGTTCAAAGACTGTTTGAAATCGCGCAAAAGTAGAAAGGTCCATCACACAAGGGTGAAAAATATAAAAAACCCTAACAAAAATTAAAACAGTTAAAAACAACGCGCAACTCTGACCGATAGGTCTTCGAGATCAAAATAAAAACGTTAAACTCGCACCGATAGTCTTTCAGAGTCTACATCTCTAACAACCTATGCGGTCAGAGTTTCGCGTCTTTTTTTGATCTCTAAGACCTATCGATGCGAGTTGCGCGTTGTTTTTAACTGTGTTAATTTTTGTTAGGTTTTTTTTATATTTTTCTCCCTCGTGTGATGGACCTTTCTACTTTTTCGCGATTTCAAACAACCATAATTTACATTGTCTACTATACCCAAGTTATCGAATAGCAATAAAGAGCATGCCCGGGCCCCAGGAAAATTATATTTTTAGGTCCCAAGATATATTTATTTCTGGAAATATCGTTGTTTCGCGATAAGAGTTAAAAAAATATTTAAAGCTGGGCCCCGAAAGCTCTACCGGCCCGGGAAATTTGCTCCGGCTTTCCACATCTCTTTTCTGGCGTGATGATATTCTCTCTCGTACGAGAGACGCTATAACTGTTTCCACTGGCGCGCGCCAAAATGTTAGTTTTTGTCGCACGTAAAAAAAATTGGTGGAGACGAAGCTTAAAGGGATAGTGAAATAGGAAAATACAAAACCTTCAAGCTATTCAGCTTCCAAAACTACGTCTTTTTCCAATTTACAGTCATTAAAAAATGTAAACTCAAATTTTTTAAAAAATGAGATCTATGCCCAAAAAAAGCAGACGCCGCCAAACGCGAAATCGCCGTGTGTTTTTGAGAATCCCGCTTTAAGTTTCGAAGCCCAATGAGGGGCGACTTTTTTGAAATTCAATTTTAAAAAACAAATTAAAGTCGAGACTTATAGTGGGATTCTCAAAAACACAAGGCATTTTCGCGTTTGGCGTCGTCTGCTTTTTTTTTGGGCATAGATTTCTGATAACTGCGGTTCATTTACTTCTTCAACGATACATTTTTTAATGATAGTCTGTCTCGGCAATGGCCATATGAATCATTGCATCTTAAGGACTGACCATTTTCCGCGAGTGGGATCAGAATACATTGTAAACTTTATTTTTGTTTATCATGGTAGTTCTGTTCAAATTTGAGACCCAAACGCGTTTTGGCTCGTACATAATAAAGTTTTCGAAGAATTTCCGGTTGGAATGCTCCGATTGCGCAATCACCCCGTGAGAGAGTATCATTAACGTTCACTATCACACTTACGTTTATTATATTACTTATGCTATATGCTATATGGGACATGAGTAAAATAATAATAAAAAGGTTGCTAGAGACGCTGGGTAATAACACCTATGAGGACTAAGGGAGTTGAAAACCTTCGGTTTCAGTTACTCTACCTAAATATCTTATTGGTGTTACCCTAAGTAACAGAATAAACATAAGTATGATAGAAGACGATCTCGGTTAATGATAGTCTGTCGCGGGGTAATTGGAGTATTCTAAACCGGAAATTAGTCGAAATAATATCTTTTCGGCATTATATACGAACCAAAACGCATTTCGGTATCAAATTCAAACAGACCTACCTTCAGAAACCAAAATTACGTTTAAAATGTGAGGAGTGCTGTCAGCAGTGGCGTTGCCAGGGTTTCTAGTTTGGGGGCTACAGGGGCGTCCTGGGGGGAGGGGCAAACCTCGAAAGTTTAGTCTCTGACGAACCTTTTTTGGAAAAACTCTTTTAAAGGGATACTGAAATCGGAAAATACAGTACCTTCAAGCTATTCAGCTTCCAAAACTACATCTTTTTCCAATTTACAGTCATTAGAAAAGATGAAAACTAATAAAAAAATAAAATAAAAACTATGCCCAAAAAAGCAGACGCCGCCAAACGCGAAATCGCCGTGTGTTTTTGAGAATCCTGCAAAAGGCCCAGCGCCCAATGGGAATTTGAATTTTAAATGTAAATTTCAAAAAGGTCGCCTATCATTAGGCGTTGGGCCTTTTGCAGGATTCTCAAAAACACTCGGCCATTTCGCGTTTGGCGGCGTCTGCTTTTTTGGGCATAGTTTTTAATTTTTTTAAAATTTGAGTTTACATCTTTTCTAATGACTGTAAATTGGAAAAAGATGTAGTTTTGGAAGCTGAATAGCTTGAAGGTACTGTATTTTCCGATTTCAGTATCCCTTTAAGCGCCGCCTAGCCGCCACTGGTTTTCAGTCCTTAGGATATAATGATTCAAAAGGTCATTGCCGAGACAGACTATTATCAAAATATTTATCGTTGAGGAAATAGGAAGTGTCTTACTTATAGTTATTATGTTACTTATGATGAGATAATAAAAAAATCCTTAAATGTTATTTTACATTTCTGTTTTAAAATTTTAGTAACAAATTTCCAGAATCTGATGACGACCATCAGTCCAACGCTTATAGTGATGATGATCATGGTGAAAATTATATTGCCGATACCAATGATGACGAGAATGGCGATCCCAATGATGACGAGAATGGCGATCCCAATGATGACGAGAATGGCGATCCCAATGATGACGAGAATGGCGATCCCAATGATGACGAGAATGGCGATCCCAATGATGACGAGAATGGCGATCCCAATGATGACGAGAATGGCGATCCCAATGATGATGAGAATGTTTTTCCTGATGACCCTGATAAACCGTTGTATTAAATGCTCCCATCAAAATCCCTGAAAGCGCGTTAGCTATTTTATGTTTTTCATTACGCTATTGTTTAACTAGTGGAGCTATAAATGCACTTCTGCAGTTGATAAACCTTCATTTACCATACCGAAATGTTTTGCCAAAGTAAGGAAACAATGTTTCAAATTTAAAAATAAATAATTTAACCGTAGCTCACATACATCTATTTAAAGAAGAGAGAGAATTTATAGCCTTGGATTTTAACGATATTATTTCACCTTGTTTTTCTTTTAATGTTAATCAAGTTCGATACATTTGTACACCAGCCAATAAAATTGACAATGAATAATAACAAGTGGGCCTGGCAGTCCCGAATAATAGTCTCACATGAGCTGTGTCATTTACTGCATTTTATGTACTTTTGGCGTTAAGAAAGTGCCACTTATAACAACTCTTACCGCCGTACAACGTTCTGCTACGCACAATCTCATACGATACATTTTTTCAAAATTATTACTTCGTTTTATGTACTTACGGCGTTAAGAAAGCGCTACTTATAACAACTCTTACCGTCGTACATCTTTCTCTTATGTACGATCTCGTACGCATTGGCGTATTATTATTATTATTATTGATGAAGGGGTGAAGGGCTTTGGAAATGCCCGTTCGCACACGTCGACCAGAGGTCCATTGTGCAAAACCCGAACCTTAAGACTTAAAAAGTCCAATATCCGACACAAAACGGAGAATCCTCTTGGCCGGCATATTATAGAAATCAGAAGTTTCCAGTTGATGCATACCAAGATGCTCGAATCTTTGGGCCGCGTAGTAATCGCACCTACAAAGCACATGAGAGGCGGTTTCCTCCTCAGCCTGACATGCCCTACAGATTGGATCATCACTGATTCCAATCAGGTGAAGATGTCTGTTAAGGAGACAGTGACCTGTTAGTAGGCCATGTTGTCAGAATTTATAGCCCGGTGTACCGGAAAGAGAACCACACCACCGGAGGCCTATCATCAGAATGCCCTACGCCAGCGTCCGCAAGCCTGGACAGGTGACAAAACCAGCATGAGTAGCAGAACCCCACTACTGATGGTCGCACCCTCGACGCAAGCCGCTCAACCCAGCAGAAGGTGCAACAATGGGACGACCAGCCCGCCAGTTCGCACACAGCAGTGGGATAGGCCAATGACCAACCTGATATTAGATTTGGAAAGCGAGAGCAGCTCCTTAGCTCTCTGCCTAGAGGGGCCCGAGATAAACTCTTTAGCCTGCCTTTGGCCATCCATCTCAAGCCAAAGCTTGAGTTGACGGTCAGTCATGGAGTTAGAGATAAGGCCGCGAACTATGCTAGAGGGGATAGGAACGGCAGGTTCAGGACCAAAGAACCCAGCCTCTGCCTTCTTGGCTAAGACATCGGCCCTCTCATTACCATAGTACCCCCGATGGCCAGGAACCCAATAGAGCTGAACTTTATTATTGGTGCCTAGCTCCGAGAGGAGGTTCAAACAGCTGTAAACCAGTTTTGAAGAGACCTGAAACTGGTTGAGAGCCTTGAGGGCTGCTTGACTATCCGAATAAATTTGGATAACCTTGCCATGAAGCTTCTTCTTAAGACAAAAATCAACACAGAAGCAGATAGCGGCAATTTCCGCCTGGAAAACACTAGCATAGACACCAAGGCTTTCAAAGAAGCCGAGATTGCTAGTAAGGCAATACATCCCCGAACCTGAGCCAGAGCGGGTCTTAGACCCATCGGTAAACCAGACGATTTCTCCTCTGGCCCCGAGGGTACTATGATTGGCCCACTCTGTACGGCTCGGAAAATAAGTATTGAAGGACTTACTAAAATGCAGCTTCGTAGTCATCAAATCAGAACCCATGAGATATACAGGTAACTGACATGAAATTTCCCGAAAGATCTTGGTGTGGCTATTATCCCAAGTATTCGCCTTCCACCAACCATTCTGGTTGAGCCTATAGGCTCCCATAGCAGCAGCTTCCTCTATAAAAAGATGAAGAGGAAGAATGTTCAGGAGAATTTCTAGAGAAGCACTTGGGGCTGTTGTCATAACTCCTGTGATGCTGACACAAGCCAGCCTTTGTAGGGTGCGCAGATCGCTCTGCACAGTCTTAATTCGGACTCTTGGCCACCAGACCACTGCAGCATAAGAGAACAGTGGTCTGATGATCATGGTGTACAGCCAGAAGGCCACTTTAGGGCTAAGCCCCCATGACCTGCTAACTGCACTCCTAGTCCTCCAAAGTAACATCTTGGCCTTCTTAACTACACAGTCAAGGTGAGGCTTCCACGTTAGTTTGTTGTCAAGAATAACACCAAGGTACTTCACCTCCGTGCTTTCCCTCAAAATAGTCCCAAATAAGGAGATATCATTAAAAGAGTTTTGCAGCCTTTTACGAGTAAAAGGAACAAGTACCGTTTTACTAGGATTAACCGTAAGACCAACTTCCCTGCACCATTTTTCCACTGATGCAAGAGCCCTTCTCACTAAATCGCTAGTAGTGTTGGGGAATTTTCCCGTAAAGATGATGGCGATATCGTCGGCATAACCGAAGCAGCGGCACCCATCCCTGTCTAGCCTCACCAAAAGCTCATCCACAACCAGGCACCACAGCAGAGGTGATAGAACACCACCTTGCGGGCAACCACGGCTGGTGGAGATCATAAGGGATTCACCGAGCAGGGAGGATACCACCACACGATTCGTCAGCATAGCTTTGAGCCAGAGACACAGAGTGTCATTAATGCCAAAGCGCTTAGCAGCCTTCATGATGACTGCGCTGGACACCTTATCAAAGGCGCCCTCAATATCAAGGAACACAGCTAATGCTATTTCCTTAAAGTTAATAGCCCTTTCAATGCAATTGGTTATGCCATGAAGGGCAGTCTCAGTAGATTTGCCTTTTTGGTAGGCATACTGAGCCGTCGAGAGAGTTGTATGAGAAATAACCTCTCCCCTAATATAGTTGTCTACCAATTTCTCCAAAATCTTTAGAAAAAAAGAAGTCAAACTGATTGGTCTAAAAGCCTTAGCCTCGAGATAGTTAGATTTCCCTGGCTTCGGAATAAAGATCACCCTAGAAAGCTTCCAGGTGCTAGGAATATATCCAAGGGCAATACAAGCCCTATAGATTCTACTCAGCATTGGGCAGACAACGTCAATGCCCTCCTGCAACAGAATGGGAAGTATCCCATCCGGCCCCGGAGACTTATAGGGCTTAAAAGACTTTATAGCCCAAATAAGTCTCGAGTGCGTGACAATTTTATTCGCCACCGCCCAGTCCTCCCTTTTGGTACGTGCAATCCTAATAGCAAGGGGGTCAGAATCAGTACTGTTTGTAATTCTGGAGTCAGGAAAGTGTACATCTAACATATGAGTTAGTCTCCTTACCCGACGAAGAATGACTGCCATCTTTCAACTTGATAGTGTCAAGATGTTTAGTCTTATCGTTGGCCATAATTTTCATTAACTTTGCCGTACTAGGAATATCAGAGATATTCTCACAGAAATTCCTCCACGAGTCCCTCTTGGCCTCGCGGATGGCCTTATGGTATGCAGTGAGGGTTTGCTTGTAGGCAACCCAGTCACCCGACCTCTTAAAGAGCCTCCTAGACTCTTTGCGAAGCCTGCCAATCTCAAGGTTCCACCAAGGAACTAGCCTTGGCTGGTTGGCAGACTTCACCGGACAGTTACGGTGGTAGGAGTCGATAATGGCATGTTGCATGCGATCAACAGCCAAATCAAAATCCAGCACCGATGACAGCCTAGGCTTATCATCCTTCAGATGAAGATTTAGATCATCCCTAAAACCAGGCCAATTAGTTCGCCTGGGATTACGAAGTTCGGTACAAACCTGAACCACTTTCATCCTGACTGTATAGCAAATGTGTCTGTGATCCGACAGTGATGGTTCACTAGACACATGCCAGTCATTAATAAGAGCTGCGACATTTTCTGTGCACAGCGTGAGATCAATGACCTCACTTCTGTTACGAGTAACAAAAGTTGGTTCATTGTTCCTATTAAGAATATGGAGTTTCGTACTAACCACATATTCCATTAGTTTATCACCACGATCGTTGCAGTTACTGCTGCCCCAGATAACATGGTGAGCGTTTGCATCACAACCTATAATGAGTTTCTTTCCCGACCGCTCACAGTGGTTGACCAGATTGGTCACCTCCTGTGATGGTGGGGGCAGAGCATCATCGTAGGGAAAGTAAGCAGAAGCCAGCGTGAGTTCATCATTCCCATCAGCAGAAGGGGAAATGATTTTAACCACAGCAGTGTCCCTAGAGTGATAGATTGAGAGCGGAAGGGCATGAATGTCCTTGCGTACCAAAATACAAGCTCTAGGAGAAACGGAATTATGGTCATAATAGATATTACCTGCACTATTAAGACCAAGGATTTTACCCCTGGCAATCCAAGGCTCCTGAATAAGAGCAACATCAATTTGCTCCTTAGCAAGCCTTCGACAAAGTACAGCGGAGGCTGCCTTGCAGTGATGAAGATTTATCTGCACCACCTTAATGCTCATGGCGACGGGCCTAGATTGGAGGTTGACCAGTGACACCGCCCCCTCCAGTGTGGGGTGTGGAAACCACACCACTCCCGCTGGTTAGGTTAGTACCACCAGTCTCCCCCACCACTGCTCCATCTGGCTGAGCCACCATGCCTTGGACCTCTTCAATGTCCGAGACACTGAGGTTCTTGATGTCCTCTGTCAGCGTATCCCCTTCCGAGTAATCGCTGAGCAGAGGCTCTAGGTCCTCTAGTCCTGAAATTACCGAGTCGTTAGACTTGGAATCATTAATAGGTGTAGGATTATCCACACCCTCTACAGCACTTACGACTGAGGTTTGATTTGGTTGACTGAGTATCTTAAAGATACCCCTATCCAAACCTGTCTGAGCGGCAAATCCTGCCGTTTTGATGGCGTTGACCGACTCACCATCCATTAGAAAAATCCAACGGATGGCAGCCGGTTCCTCGGATTTGCCCAGCACCTTCCAGCGGCTGGTGTTCAGCGCACCGTTGAAGGCTTGAAGACGCCTGAGGAGCACTTTAGGGTCCTTCGTCCAGACGTCCCTTGTACGGAGAGCGACCTTAAAAGGTTTTGGCAGGTCACTGGCTTTTGTTACCAAAAGCTTCGTTCCCTGGAGAACCTGTTCGTTACGGTTGAACTCTTGGCTTAACCATTTACCTGTGAAGTCATCCTTACACAGGTAAACCAGGGCACCTCCTTTCAGCTGGAATTGCAGGAATTGAGGAAGAGGGTTACCCGAAGGTATCCCGTCAATCCTCTCCAGAACTCCACGCTGGATGGTGCCCATTTCTGCCTCGGTTAAGCCGTTCGAGGGAAAGCCTTCTTTAATGATGGCCATCCGCATCGAACCCACAGCTTCACTGAAGGTTAGTGGTTTGGACTTCTTGGCAGCCTGTTGTTGAGAGCTAGGAGAGTCTTGATCTGACTCCCTTGTTCTCTTGTTAGAAGAGGAGTTACCCTTTGGAGAGTCGTCTGCCACCTTCTTGTTTGTCTTACGACGCCTGTTCCTCTTGCGAGTACGAGCATTGGAAGCACTTACCTTGCTTCCCTCCGTCAGGGTACTGTCTTTGGTAGACTCCGGCTTCTGATGCTGGGTACTGCCAGAGGCAGACCCTAGCACCATGGGCTCGGTATCCTCCACGACAGACCCACGACCTGAACTTGTGGAAGGGAGGGTAGTATCCTGAGATACACCCTTCCCCTGGCTAGAGCAGGGTGCTGTCAAAGACAGACCCTTGCCCGATGGTTTTTTGTTATTGGAATTCATAAAAGATCCCACGAGAAAAGAGGAAAGTAGAAGGTCACCGCCCTTAATCCTCTGTCCGGGCGGAAGGCTAAACGCATTAGCGTAACTAAGGATCTCGGGGGCCCTCCGCGAAACGTTTTTTGGGGCCCTCTTATGAATAAAAGCAAGGTTATAAAACGAACTAAAAAGGGGCCCTTGGAACTCCGGAGCCCTATTTACGCCACTGCTCGTACGATATATTATTCAAAATCATCGTCGACTTCTATTTATGGCTGGCTACCGGTGGCACCGCCAGCAATAGGCACAAGTAGGCACGTGCCTACATATTACTCTTTTCCAACTACACCCTATGCAACCTAATGTTGCGAATAAACCATGAAATATTAATTTGATTCCAAAAATTTATTTACATTTTGTATCATTTATCTAGCAACAGCTTGTTTTTTAACATTTTTTTTTAATTTATCGCTTTTTCTCAACTTCGGCCTTCCTTTTCTTGGTCTCTGCTTCTTTTTGAGTGTTATCCTCTTCGAAATCGAGATTTTTTTGGCTACTGTTTAATTAAAAATTATTAGGAATAAGACGGCACAGCCACAATAGTATTCTATAACTTTTAAATATTCAAAATAAAAAAAAACTTTTGCGGGTGGTTTGCAAAATAAAACAAATTTGCGGGTCGGGTCGGGTTTAAAATTTGTAATTTTTAATCGGGTCGGGTTGATCTTTAAAAATAGCCGGCCCGACTCATCTCTAGCAAATGCCTATATTGCCCAGGCGCGGCCCTGTAAACAACTCCTCAAACTACCTCGTGCAAACTAAAGTTAAATACTTTTCTCGTATGAGATGTAATATAAATATCTGATATTACTTACTTTGCCTCTGTGGTTCCAAATAAAGCTTCTCGGAGAAGTTTGTTTTCCAACTCTTACCGTTGATTATTGCTTTCTAAAACTAATCACATGCGAAAATTAAATCTTTGATTCGAGAAAAATAAGTAAATTATGTGATTTATGATAATTGCTTTCGTATTTCCTTTTCAAATCGTCCAAAATGGCATCGTTCTCCATGATATAAGTGAAAGAGCCCCACCGGTGTTTGGGAAATTCACCCAGAAAATCGGTAGTGGACGACGTGTTGTAGCTTTCTCTATGTCTTCAATTCGCGCGGGAAGCTGACGAAATTCAAACGCCATCTATTGCGCGCGAAGCCACTGATTTCTTATATTAATAGTCTTTGGCAATGTTTTGATAATTTTGTGGCAATTTTTGAAACTCGTCTTGTGTCACCCTGAGTAGTCCTTTTGCATATCCTATACCTTTTTATCATTTACTATATTTTTGCTGAATATTCAGCCTGCAATGTTTTAACAGCAACTTTAAGGCAATCTTTAGGAGACAACAGTTGAGGTGATTTTTGGGAAACATTATAGCAACCTTTAAACCATTAATTTTCTTTAAAAGTACTAGAAAGTCTCAACAAATAAAGTTGTGTTTGGTTGCCTATTAGTTGCCCCAAAAAGTCGAAGTTTCTCTATAGTTGACAAAATATTGTCAATTGGTTGTGTGAAATTTTTGTAAGGGTATATACTTAAATGCTCTTTATTAATCAACTTATTTACAATTAAACCAGATTCAACATTTACATTTAACTACTTAAAAGCAACTTAAAATAATATGTAACTTCCTGACTACTTAAAACCAACTTAAAAATAATGTGTAATTTCCTGACTACTAAAAACCAACTAATTATAAACTTAGCAAAAGCAGTATTTTCCTACCAACTGAATAACAACTTATTACCCCTTTAATAGTAACTTGAAATATGCTGACAACTTGAGCCTACTTAATACCAACTCAATATCAACTAATAATGTGTATACAAACTAAATACCAACTGAAATCGAACTTATTTTTTGGTAAGGGCTATCAGGCGCAACCAAAATTAATATAAAATTCAATGAAAATGATAAATTTTTAATATTAAAAAAATTAAATTAAACAATTAAATACTCATTTGCGGCCAAAATAAAAAATACCCTCGGCATCTACGTGACAAGGTCCCTATCAGGCGCAACCAAAATTAATATAAAATTCAATGAAAATGAGAAATTTTTAAAATTAAAAAAATTAAGTTAAACAATTAAATAATCATTTGCGGCCAAAATAAAAAATATCCTCGTCATCTACATGACAAGGTCTATCAGGCGCCAACAAAATTAATATAAAATTCGATGAGGCCGCTGTAGTGCACTTCACCCAAACGGATTTGTATATTATATTCAACGATTCCTTTGGCGGTACCAAAATGAGCTTTATGTCACTTCGAAAAAGTGACTTGTGTTCATATTGCTCTAGTTTTGCAACCGCTTAAAATTTTTCGCTAAAACTAGGTATTTGCCCATCAATTTGTCCTTATTTTACGTGGTAAAAATTTCATGTGGATCAGCCGACCCATGGTTGCATGAGTTGTCGATTTGATGTGGAAGGACCCTTAGGGCAAATGGGGATCTGTGTACATTCTAATATACTGTATATTAAGGTTTTTTATTATTATAATTAAGTAGGCTGAGTATTTCTAATTGTTATTTTTTGTTACACAAAGGGTAGTGGGTGTCAATTTTTTCGCAGTATTTAATTTGTTAATGATCATATTATTTAGTAGATGTATATGAATTAATTTTGATGTATTTCAGGAAGCCAGATTGAAGTCGGACTTCATTTTCTGTATTTTAATAGCAGTTCTGGCATTCGCCATTCAAGTTAGCACTGTATTTATTGCCTTACAGGTATTGGTTAAAAGTGACTTGTAAACTCTTTTCATAAATTTTAACTTGTTTTACTCTTCAAAGCCGTACCTGGAATATGTAATTCACTTAAGCGCAATTTTCTGGGGATTTTTGTTACATTACCTTCTGCCACAAATGAGGAAACAACTTCCCTGGCTCTGCTGCGCTCATCCAGTTCTCAAAGCCAATGAATACAATGATTATGAAGTCCATGGTTTGTTATTTTAATTAAAACAATTTTATTTAATTGATTACACTAAATAACACTAAAATTAATTTTTGAAAGTCTTTAATCTGTTAAAGTTAAAAATTAATGTATGAAATTTTGTGCAAAAACCATCTCACATTTGGTCTTTGGAACTATTTTGCTTGGCAAATATCAAAATGCTATGCCTCACTTTGTTTGTCCAAAATATAATGATATTTGTATTTATGAACAGGTCCAGCTCATGTTATGTGGTTTGAGAAAATCCGTGCCTGGCTCTGGTTTATTGAAAAGAATGTTGTATATCCATTGGTGGTCCTTAGTGCCTTAGCAACTGATTCTCCTAAACTCATAAATAATTTTGGAGTTTAGTGAGTATTTTTAATTTTTGAACTTAGTAGTTAATTTTTTTTAGTTAAGGTGACTATTAAGCCTCCTCCCCATTCACGGTACACCAGATTTCTCAATGATATTTTTCAATTGCAATTAAATATTCATTGTGAAATATATTGTTACTTGGGTTTCGTAAATGCACTTGGTTGCACTAATAGTAATAGAAAGCCTTAACTAGTGTTAAGATATATCTTGCCTAAAGAATCAATGCTTCAAAATCTGGAATAAACCAATTAAAACTATACCCATTTCAGACTCATTAGACTGCTCGTCTTTCTGTATATAGATATTAATAAAAAGTATTTTTCAAATAGTGGTGGATCAATGGTGATAGTGCTATGCAGTATGAAGTGCCTGCGTAGTGCCTTTAATAATTCTTCTCATCACTTCCTTATGCTGATTTTTTCACTTCTGTTCTTTAAATTTGACTACAAAGGGCCTAAAGAACCCTTCCTTATAAACTTTTTTGTTACCACAATAGTCTTCAGTAAAGTAAGTTTTATTTTAAAATTGTGCTTGCAAATACCTTGTGTAGCATGTAACATTTGGATTTATCTCCTATTTAATTTTTCAGTGCTATGAGTTTCTTATGAAGGTTCGTTTTGTCATAACATACATTGCCCCATGGCAAATTACGTGGGGATCAGCTTTCCATGCATTTGCGCAACCATTCAGTGTACCTCGTATCCTTTTTTAAATTGTTGTAAATTGCTTCTGTTATTATGATTTTCAACCTTAACTTCAAATTTAAGACTCTGCGATGTTATTTGTTCAAACCATAATTTCTTCCATTCTCTCAACACCTCTTAGCCCATTTTTAGGAAGTGCAGTTTTTATTACTTCCTACGTCAGACCTGTTAAGTTCTGGGAAAAAGATTACAAGTAGGTTATTAACCTCTTTTTTTTAATCATATTTTCACCAAGAATGTCAAGCAAATATTTTAGTAAATTACTGTCTTTGGGTTGAGATATTTGATAAGTAAATGTAGCTCTTACCTTCTAATAAATTGGAAGATGAATATTTTTATAATATAATAAATATAGGGATTTATAGGAAGAGATGACAAGTTGGAAAAATTAGTTTTAGTCACAGTATAACAATTTTTTTATTTAATTTAATTTTATAGCACAAAACGAGTTGATCACACCAACACACGACTTGCTTCTCAACTCGAACAAAATCCAGGTACATGATAAACTACATATTATATTACATGTATAATTTTGTGATAGTTTATGTATAACTGTTATTTAAATTAAAAATATGTAATTAACCCATATAGTAAGAAGAGAAAATGTCAATTCAACCAAATAATCTGTTTATCCTTATATTAATTTTCAGGATCTGATGACAATAACCTGAATTCCATTTTCTATGAACATCTTTCTCGCTCCCTTCAACATTCGTTGTATGGTGATCTGGTGTTAGGTCGATGGGGAGATGTTTCCCAAGGAGATTGTTTTGTTTTGGCATCGGAAAACCTTAATTGTCTTGTACATCTTATTGAAATGGGAAATGGCTTGGTTACTTTTCAAGTTAGAGGACTCGAGTTTAGGGGTAAGTTTCTTCAAATATTATATAGAACTTTTATCCTAAATTCAAAATCACCCCCTCACATTCGAAGTGATTACCCACTTATTGGTGAAATGCAGCAGATGTGGATAGTGGGGGGAAGTATGAAAATAACCCAAAATAGTGTTATATGAAAGTTTTGCCCTATTTCGTCGTTGAGCTACGCGTAGAGTTACAGGGATTTACTGCGTGTAGTATTCATGTGGTAAAACTGTTTAAATCGTCTGCTATGATATCTGATGTTGTCTAGAGTAGTTTGAGAAATATTGTGATAGTTTCAATAATAATCTACCTCTGATAATATTATAGTATTGTGAAAAACACAAAGATATTTTAATCAAAGATCTTAAACATATTGTATTTTATTGGATTTTGATTTTTTTACTCCGGGATTAGATGTTTTAAATTCAGGGTCACTTGTTGTTTAAAATGTTTTACAGATTTTTGGAAAAATCTTGATAAACGTATGAAGGGACCATTCACTGCACTGCCACTCAGTTTCTTGGGCACTAAATAGCTTTAAAAGTCGTATGATGACTTAGGCCTAAGGTGGTGCCTTGGGTATTAGCTTAACTGATTATGATAATTATTATTATTATTAACAAGATCTGACCTTTAAAGATATGAAAGACGGACGCTTCATAACTTTAATTTATTATTTTATGTGGGTCTGTTCCACATTCGACCATGAACGGCTCTTTATTTTCATCTTCATTGCAAAGCCAAGACTTGATTTGACAAAAACTAGTTAAATTATCTTATTAACTGTTTTCGAATAATAACTCCTTTAACATGTTAGTTTATTCAGAGCAGTTACAATTAATAAGTAGAAAAATGAGTAATTTAAATGATACCACGTATTAAAATATAATTAGTTTAATATCAATTTAAATTTTACAGTTTTTTTGTACTAGTTTGGATTTAAGTTCTGGGTCAAACATTTTGAAGAAAAACTTTCTGTTGCTCGTTCCTCCATTTTTTTAAGCCGCTAAGAAACAAAACCGAACTGAAGGTGCAAGACTACTGCTAGTCCATCAAAAAGGCCATAGTTCATGAGTTAATTAAGCTCTATATGGAGAAACTTTATTGTTCGCAATTCTTACAATTTTCTCTACGGCACATTTCACACTCTCCCCCCCCCCCATTATTCACATCGGAACTCAGTAACAATTATCTCTGTGAACTAGTTCTAGAAGTTTGACATACCCTAACTTAGTTGAGGGTATTTTCAATCAATACTATTAAATCGTTTGATTGCAGCCATTTAATGAAAGAAATATTGGTTTTGTGGTATCTCTTACAAGATAAGTATCTGAGTCATAAAAATGAAACGTACCTTATCAGTCTCAACGCAGATTTAATTGTCCACAAACTAACCCCAAACACCTCAAAGCTCAATATTTACTGCTCGTGTCACTTCATCTGACCATTTAAAATGTCAAAATTACTTTACAAAAAATGTTCTCAGTAATAAATCATTTTACCACTGTATTTTCTTTCAAAAATAATTTTGAAAAATCGCGGGAATCTTCGAAGGTACATGTTTCGTGACATTCTCCCTGAGTAGAAATAAATATGTTCTTGATGTATTCAAAATTTTTTAAATAAAATTTAAAAAATTACAATAGGTATAATTACAATAATTTAAAATCATAATTTAGATTTCTTCTAGAAAGGAAATTATTTCTTTAACCTGGCCACCAGAGTTAATGGCATTAAAATCACTCAATGACTTGGGAGTAAAGTACCTTGGGTATTATCCTGACTGATCATTATTGTTATTATTACTCTGTGATCATCATTTTGGTTTTTGATTTTGTTTAGTTTATTTACATATAGATTCAAGATTAATTTTATTTTAGGTACATATTGTCAACAAAGAGAAGTTGAAGCAATTACCGAAGGAGTAGAAGAGGATGAAGGTAACCATATTTAATAATTTTTATTTTAACACTACCAGAGGAAAATAGTGAATATTGAAATTAGTTAAAAATTTACCCTCATTTATTACAAATAAAACAATTTTTGGAAATACAAATTATATTATTTAACACTGCATGTTTTGACATAAGGTGTCTCCATATAATATTTTAGTGAGCATAAAATTGAACCATGCAAGAGGCTAATGCGAGGTCACTTAGTTCGCTGGGTTTTTGTCATAAATTCGATATTCATAAATTTAAGTTAATATATTTTTCATAAACTTAATTTTTTTTAGGGTGCTGCTGTTGTGAACCTGGACACTTGCCGCATTTGTTATCTGTTAATGCTGCTTTTAATCAAAGATGGCTTGCTTGGGAAGTTACTGCCATCAAATATGTTCTAGAAGGTTACAGCATCAGCGAAAATAGCGCTCTATCCATGCTGCAGGTGTATGATCTGCGAAAGGCCTTAGTTACTTATTATATAAAAGTAAATATTTATCTTGTTATTTTCACAAATGGATGAGATTTTTATTTTTTATGGATAAACTGTTATCGTGATTTCCATCAAACAACAATATAATTTATTGATAAATGCGGGAAAATTAGTGGTACTGATTATCTAAAGCAATTTTCTCAAAGAGGTGATTGATGATTCTTTTGAAAGAGTTATTAATCTAGAACTTTGGCATATCTAAACTATTGTTTATCAGTATTGTAAAAATCGTTTGATAATTAGTTGGATTTGGCACTTCGTTAAAAATCAGTTAAGTTTGATATCTGCCACCACTAATTTTTCATAGTTAAGGTGATTGAAATTGCTTTATTGTAAACTAGTTAATGACATCATGGTAGGTAATTTACCAGTTGAATGGGGGTTAACAAGGGCATGCTATGACAAACATCAAACAGTTCCGCTGTTACTGCAGAAAAACAACTCCAACATCCTGTAGTTACGACAACTAGATGGTTAGAAATTCAGAAATGCATTACTTAACTAAAGACATTATCAGACTGTAGGGGCGCTAAGGGTGGCTAAGACAGGCTATATACAAAGAGACCAGTAGTTCCAATTTTTTTTAATAAGTAAATAAAAGAATAACCAAGTATATTATTATATTTAGAGAGAAGGATTATGTTAGGACAACTTTTGTTATTGCCATTATTCCCTCACGCTCTAATGAGTAAGCTCTTCCCCCTCCCCCAAAATCTACATAGTATTTCAATGGACTGACGTCTTCTATAAGTTTTAAACCACTTATAAACTCGTTTCATCAACGGCTCTTTGAGTTAACAGTACTTTTAATAATTTTCTAGAGTTTGGTGTTTTACATTATAACATCTGATAAACTTGAGGATTGGATGCATTCGGAACCCATTCAAGGTGCTTTGAAAGGAACTGCTGAAAAATCATTTGTAGATCTAGATCCAATATTCAATATGAATATCGATGAGGATTTTGATTATTCAGCTTCCGGAGTAACGAGAAATAGTTTTTGCAACACGTACCTTGAATGGATTCAACATTGTGCTGCTCAAAGAGAAAAGGTATGTTATTATTTCAAATTTATAATAAGTAGATATTGTCTTAATTATTATATTTTACACAGCCACTAAAAAGTGAAAGAGATTCTCCGTTGGTGTTATTATGTTTTGCCTTAAGCCTCTTAGCAAGACGAGCCTTGGGAACTGCTTCTCACAACACTTTTGCGAGGTAATTAATTCAATTATGTTAAATTAGTTGAAATGAAGTGACAAAAATTTATATAGCTCTATGGAAAAATATGTATTAATTTAAGAAAAGCTTCCTTAGTTCATCAAATATATGTATAGTTATGATTGGATGATTATAATCTATGTAGAAGTCGTGGCACCATCATGTGATAAGTGTAAAGTATAAGAAATGAGATACTAGCCAAAGCTTAGGTAATTTTTCAGTTGAAGTGAATTAATAATGTATGCTTATGATAGAGTAGATCAGAATTGTGATAATTACCAATTAAACAAAGTCCTTGGACAATAAAATTAAGTAATGTGCTTAGTGACTAATTTAGACAGACAATCACTTTTGTACACACTTGCTGACCAGAATATTTCTTAAAAGTCAGACTCCTAATGTCAAAATGCGTTATTGGTATAACATTAGTCAAGTAGTATAGTAGTCCTAATGTTTTGCCATAAAAGAACACATTTTCTTTAAAAACAAAGAAGCAGAAAAATATGAATTATGGAATGCTTAATTTGTGCATTCTTTGTATTAATAAAAATTTTGTTAATATGCATTTATTTATATTAAATATTTATGTTTTAATGAAAAGGAAAGTTTTTCTATCATGACTGAAAGAAAAGCTTTCTATGATTATGCCATTTTTTATCCCAAAATACCAATTTCTAGTGTGGATTTTCTTCTTGGTGGCCTTCATGCATTGTTCAAAGGAGATATTCGAATTACCTCTCCCAGAGACGAGTGGGTTTTTCAAGACATGGATCTTCTCAAAAAAGTTGTCAATCCTAGTGTACGCATGGCCCTCAAGCTTCATCAGGTATTTTAAAGTTTTTCACAGTGCAACAGGGTCCCACCCTCTAGCTTTGAAAAAACATTTCAAATCCTACTGCTGCTTTTGAAAATCAACATATTCATGTAAATTTTTACCTTTAAAGGTTTTAAATTTTCAAACGTCTTTACTGTACCTTAATTTAATTTCTATGAAATATTTGTCTATTTTAATGTTGCTCTTATGTCACTGTCCCTAAGCAAAAGATTTAGATAAAACTGGTCTATTAAAGTTCAAACATCCATTCCAAATATAAATACTATGTTCTCTACAACATGGTGCCATCTAGAATTTAAGCTGAGAAACTTAGTGGTTAATACATGATTTAAAAAAAATTTCTAAATAGTCTTTTTTTTTTTTTAAACTTTCAATTTATCTTACAAATTTCATGTTTTATTGCTTTCAGACTAGTTTGTTATTAGCAGTCTTCATTTAAGATTTATAATAGTACAATTTGTTTGAGATTACACTGCAATTGTACAATGTTATTTTATAAAAACAGGATCATTTTACAAGTCCTGAGGAATATGAAGATCCTGCTTCTTTGTATGAAGCTATTACAAAATATGGAAGTTCCATGGTTATTTCTCATGAAGCAGATCCAACATGGCGCAATGCCGTCTTATCGAATGTGCCTTCATTATTAGCTTTGCGTCATGTGATTGAAGATGGTGCTGATGAGTACAAAATCATTATGTTGAACAAACGATTTTTAAGCTTTAGAGTCATAAAAGTAAGATAATTTTTTTAAATAAAATCATTGTTGCAGTTTCTTAATTTATCCTGTGTTTTATTATTTTAGATAAACAGAGAATGTGTAAGAGGTTTATGGGCAGGTCAGCAACAAGAACTGGTTTACCTACGAAACAGAAATCCAGAACGAGGAAGCATTCAAAATGCGAAACAAGCATTGAGAAACATTATTAACTCTTCATGTGATCAACCTATTGGTTATCCCATTTACGTGTCACCTTTAACTACTTCATACGCTGAGACTTCTGAAGACCTCTGTAAAATTGTTGGTGGTCCAGTTAGTTTTGGAACCTTCAAGAACATAATTATTAATAGCTGGAACAGGTAAATTTGTTACCAAATTCATTTATGTTCTATGCCAATATATATAGTCTGTGTTAGAAGTTCTTTTAATTTGCTCAAATTCAGTATGTTAATGTGACATGGACCGAGTTTGATCAGATACAAAATTTCATGCAACTCTATTTATTCTATGTTATTTTTGCACAATCAAATTGTTTATGCAAATTTTTAAAAGTTGGAGATAATATTAAAAAAAAATTTCAATGCTAGGTTAAGGAGGCGATGTGGTGAGGGTTGTTCCAGTGGTGGTACTGCAGGACAAGAAGAAAGCCCAGATGGTGTTTGTGTACCGATGGAAAACATTTTAGGAGGACAAAGAGGTAAAATTGGTTAAGATCCGACTCCAAATATGTCTTTTGGGGTTCATCAGTTCTGTGTAGCAATTCTAGATAGTCATATTTAAAAATAAACTACTAAATTGCTGTACATATTTTATAAATTTTAAATTATCTTTTTAAATTAAAAACCAAAAATGTAGTTTTTTGTTAAATATTGTAATGTCATATACTTATAGTGCTCACTATTAAAATTTTAGTAAAAAAAACATTTATAATGTGCATGATATTAGGGTATTATATAAAAATAAATTTGTAATTTAATACATTTTCCTATCTTTTATTTTACAGGAAGTCAATCTGCTGATGGTGGCAGTAGCAGTGATAATGCTCCCGGACGGTGTAATAGCTCTGGAGGTGGTGGTAGGATGAGTGCCACTAGTAGCATTGGTCGAGGAAGTACAGTCAGTAGTTTGGGAAGGAATAGTATGAGTTTTACGAGGACCAGTTCTGGAAATGTAGCCATCATGGCAAATTCCAATTTATTACCTATTCCACCACCTGCAAAAAGCTCAGCGGTATCTGGTCCCACCAATGCCTCTGCTCTAGTCAATTTAAATGTTTTAAGAACTTTCCCCAGTGAAGTAATCGCATTAACTATATTGACAAATGGTTCTGGAAGTTCTAGTGTAGTGAACAATAACAATGCAAACAATAACAATGAATCGGTTTATAGTGATGTTGGAGTATCTGGAAACGTGACTAATGGTACCTTGGTGTTAGATCATTATGAAACATCAAACTCAGAAGGGTCTGATGTCAAAGGAGTTCCTGTTTGATTGCCTAGAAGATCGTTTTTATTTCAAAAATTTTATAGTTTTTCAAAGCTGTCCAGAATGAGGGTTTCTACTTATATAAAAAGAAAATGATCAGACATGTATTATGTTAGCAATATGAATGCATGTGTAATATATAAATACATTTAACGTGTAAATGTTATGAAAATTAAGATATCGCAAAAAATATATTGTAATTTAAAAAAATATTAGGTGGAATTATAGCCTTTTTGTTTTAAGAATATATAAACAATTGTTTGTATAAATTTTATGGCTTGTGCTTAATTATTGAAAAAATTAATCAAGAAAGTGAATTCCAAGACCAAATAGATGACAATTTCGAAATAAAAAATGACTAATACTTATTGTGATAAAGCATATAAAACTTGAAATTGACTTTTCTTATTGGTCTGTTTTCAAATATACATAGAATAGAATTAAATTTTTATAGAACTAATTTTTCAACATATCTGCTTTTGCGGTGCGCCGGTGATATAAACTTTTTTAAATTAAAAATCTATCCCTACGGTTCCTTTTAGAAATATATTTTGGTGCCTTTTATTTAAACAACAGTAATTAGATTATATGTGCAATTCATATTGAATTTCAACAAGTTTAAAATATTAATTACTATTATTGTATGTTTATTTGGTGGATTTACAATATTTTAATTTTAAATGTACATTATTTTTAAATTAAAATCTTTTGGAAGTTTGCTAGAAACGACATTAAAGTTTGCCATTGAATAGTAACAAATTTTTAATCACCTTAAGTTTTTAATTTGGTAGTAAATAAATAATTTACTGTTAATCAAATTGGGGGCACCCTTTGTTTAGCCTGTAGCTGTTTTAGTCTTCTTTCATAGTATGGATAATTAGTTTATAGCAAAAAGCCATTTAAGCTAGCCCTTACCCTAAAGAATAGAATAGCTGTTGTTTAGGTTGATAATTATTTTTGTTTTTGGGTCATGCATAGTTTATTTCTCAGTTTTTGGCTTTTCTTTGTATTCAGATAAGATACATAAGACTTAAAACAAATACTTAGAATGAAGAGGACTTTTTCTAAATTTGTAGTTAAGTGACTATGTCAGCTTCAGCAAAAATACAGATTTTCCCACTACTCAGTAGATAATGCAGGTCTGGGCCTCCTGTGCTGATACTATTACCCTTCCAAACAACTATTAATGAAACTTAACTAGGTAAACTGTGTTTAAGGGCAGGTAAATATTACAAGTAAAATCACGCACAGAGCAAAGGCTGGCCTGTGTCGGCGTAACTGGAGCTATGAGAACTGCCACAACCACTTATCAGGAGGTGCTCCTAAATATTCTTCCACTGATTATTATTATTATTATTTTCTTTATATAGAGGAGGTTGCAATTTTGGGTGCCTATTGGTTATTGCATTATGGAACGCCAAACTGGACAAAATCGAATTTCGTTTGCGCGCTTCGATTTTATCTTGTGCGTTTCGATTTTCTGTTTCACGCTTCGAGTCTGTTTCGGGCGCGGCGAGTTACTTTATTTTTAATCCTTTCGCATAGCAGAATTAAGGTAAAAAACTATTCGTCCCAACTAGAGGTCGGCATTATCTGACCGTTATCCACTTTTTTTTTATTATCTATACAGACAATTTTATAATTTTAGTTAATTTAACCATATTATAACTTTTCTAATTAGTTTAAATAATAATTATTTAAACAATTCAAAACCCCAACCAAATCAATAAAAATTAAAAAAGCGACGTTTTCGATAAATTGTTTCCTATGGACCATATAATTCAGATGGTAAATTACCTGATATAAAATGGGAAAAGTGGTAAATAATAATAGATAACGTTATTAAATAGCTTTAATCCCAAGGGGCAGTTCACTTTTTTTTAGCGCAGAATTAATCGCATTAAATCCGATTAAATGTATTAAATCAAGTTAATCGTGATTAAATTTTTAATCCGATTTAATCACGATTGAAATTTTTAATCTTAATTTAATCAAGAATATTTTTAATATTGATTTAATCGGCTTAATCATGATCAAATATTTTTAATCACGATTTAATCACTTAATCATGATTAAAATACGTAATACCATCCCTCCATCTAACGTAAAGCTGGGTTTTCATGGAAGCTTGTAGCTTGAAAAAGAAAAGATTGAGATTTTTCCATTTTGCGGGAAGCGTATACTTTATTTTATATTTCGCGCTCAAGCTGCAAGGAAAGCGGTTCGCGTTTTCATGATGCAAGATATTTCTAGCGTGCTGCGTGAGCTGGTGGCTGCCGCGTTTATTTTTTGCCGAAATACATATGGCGGTTCCGAATCGCAGACGTTTTTTGATTAAGAAAAAAATGTTATTACTGCAGGGGGCCGTGGTACAAAACAAACGATGGTGCGCATAATTTTACTCAACTCTATCCATCATCCATGCAACATTTACTGCATCTCTGTCTCGGTGTTCTTTTAATTTTCGGTTCCAAATTACTGGGTTATCCTTTACATGGCTTATAAAATTGTTTTTCACTGTTTTTCTCTTCTTTATCTTTTCTTTCTATTTATTTTTGTTGCTTTTTCGTTAATTTGGTTGTGGTTGAACTCATTGTTATAGAACCATAACAAAGAGGGGCCGCAGACGAGGCTTAAGTGAGACCTCTGGACGGAACATCCTGTTTGTGACGTTTTGAACCACGTGACCGCCATTGAAATATACAGGCGGAAGTAAGGAAACGGATGTTCCGTCCAAATGCTGAGTTGCCAGGTAAAAATGTTAATTTTCGGCCCCCCAACTTTCATCATGGGTCTATTTGTTTGGAATAGTGTACAATAGTGTGATAAGCCTCGGTACCAACATACTACATACCCATTGGCTGGCTGAAGTCACATGGACCGACGTCACGCGCGAAATTTTCGCTTGGGCGTAAAAATACCTAGTTGGATTTTATAAGCGCTAGAAGCGTGTTCCAATCTATTTTCAGAAGCGCACACTCCAAGCGTTCTTGAAAACAGAAGCGATCGCAGCGTGAGCGCGAACTTTAAACTATTTCTAGCTCAAGCCCCCCCTATCTATATATTTTAATTTCTCGACTATAGTTAAAATTTTAAAATTATGACACTAATATGTTAATTTAAACGTTTTCTTAGGAAAGATAAAATTTTCTGCCCTCGCAATTTAATCAAAGAATGATACTCTTCGATTAGAGCTTTTACCAAATTCGTCAACCACTAAATTTGGGTTTTCTTTTAAACAATTCGACAAATCCCGATTAATGGACAACGTAGCCAGATTTGAAAGTCTAAATTCTCCCATAGTTGTTCGAAGACGTGTTTCTATTCTTTTCAGGGAACTGAAACTTCTTTCTGAGATGGTGTTTGCGACAGGAATACATTGAACAACCTTGTAGTACTTAACAAGATCAGGGAAGCCATCTTCCATGGGCATTAAATAGTGGAAGCAGTCGCTTACGCTGTTAAATTTTTTGGGGATAATTAGATTTCTCGCAATTTTAATTTGACTTTTTAAGGAATCAAGGTCGAAATGAAACCTATCGTATGTGTTACAATGTGTTAGGATATCGATTTCGTTTAGGAAGTTCTCACAGTTAGGGTCAGACGCCATGATACCATTATACAGGGTGTCTCAATTTGCTCGATCAGGCCATTTTTCTCAAAATGTACTTATGCTAGGTTTCTGAAAATTTATTTGTTAGGTATGGAAGGCTTTGGTTACTAAATTTCAGAAAAATCGAACGATTTTGTGCCGTTTTGGAAAATTTATTTTTTCACCGGTAGGTGTCACGCAAAATGTTTCAATAGAAAAGTTGTAGGGCATAGTCGAAAGTGTAAAAATAATTTTGGTTCGGTTGAAAAAGACCTATTTTTCACTGAGTTTTAACTTAGTTTTATTTATTTTATGTACGGTTCCTTTTTAAATTGCTATATTTTGAATTGTTTTATTTTACATTGTTACTTTGTTAATTAATATTGTAGTAGTTAGACCAAAACTGTATTATTTAATATTGTAAGAGGGCTATAAGTCGCAAGTTGATTTGGCCCTCTAACCAAAAATACTAAAAACTTAAAAAAAATAAAATATTTGAATTGAACAAGTTGTACTAGCAGGCAATAGCCTTTAACGAATTGTAGGTAACATGCATTTCAGTTATAAGATTTCGAAAAATAAACAAATAATAATTAGCCCAAGTGACAAATGTTTTGAGCGATAATCCCTCTAGCGGCGCGGCAGTTTTTCAGTTGAAAGCGAATAGCGGGGCGTCGAGAAATATCTTCCCGATTGACGGCATTGGATGTTCAATTTTGAAAACTAGTAGACGGCGAATCTTGATCACGCTGAGCAATGGCGTGGGTTTTTCCTCGAATATCGTTCACCGGGAGGCGAACCTTCATTGAAAATATTTGGTTTTCTCATCGATTTGTCTATTATTTTTTTAATAAGTGGCCGTTCGAAAAATTGTTTACACAACGATTTGTCTATTCTAAAATTGGAAATATCTAGGCGGTAATAGAAACATTACTGTTATACTTTAAATATTCCACACTTTATAATTATTAAGCCTAGTTCACACTGTACAATTAATTGGGCCACTGAATTGTATCAAACTATTTGTAAGCCTGATAATTGTATAGTGTGAACGGAAAAAGTGGGAACAATTGTTACAATTGTCCTGTTCATTGTATACAATTTTCTTCCTTACAATTAGTTTGATACAATTAAGTGGGCCAATTAATTGTATAGTGCGAAATGGGCTTAGA
This sequence comes from Leiobunum rupestre, assembly GCF_980474605.1. Lineage (NCBI taxonomy): Eukaryota > Metazoa > Arthropoda > Arachnida > Opiliones > Sclerosomatidae > Leiobunum > Leiobunum rupestre. The sequence goes on from NC_143386.1 coordinate 16,760,884, forward strand.
ATACAGTGGCATTATTGGTTCTTTTTGTGATTGTTGTCGTCCCCCCCCCCAATTCGTCCCGGAAATGTTACAATGGTTAACTTGTTCTTTATCATTGTTCGTAATGAATCGGAACCAAGCTTTAACAATGCAAAATATACGAAAAAAAATTCTGGAAACAAAAATGTAATGTACACAAAAAATAAAGTAGTCCATGGCCACGGACATAATTTTTAAAGTGCGTAACAACACACTAACTGCCTAACAAAATACAAAATGTTTGAAGAATTATAATACATAAAATTTGCGCAGGTCGCCTGCAAAGATGGAATTAAACTTATCCATGTAAAATGCAATAATAAAGATTAAATGATATAATAACATTAATATATTAATAATATATAAGTTTAAAAAATTTATATTTTATTAAAATAATTTATATTTATATTTATTATTAATATTAAATAAATTAATTAATAATAATCAGCTTGACCAATATCCATGTCGTCACTTCAAGAATAAATCATCGTACCTTGTGGGTTGGGCAACGGCTCTCGCGAGCGTGGCCTAAATAAAGGGTGGGCAGATGGTGTAGACACCAGGCCTGTAGCCAGAGGGAAGCCAATACGGGCGTGAGATGTTTTACACGTGATCTAGCCATTCTTTGGACTCAACCCCCACTTGTCCAATGTTGTGTATCCCTCAACCCCTGGTAGACTCATACCCCCTCATCAAAATGTTGCCACATGTTAAATTTAACGTAAGCCTAATTAAAATTAATGCGATTAACGTCGATTGGAAATGATTAATAATGATATCGCAATATATATGCAAATTAAATTCAAAATTTATTGTCATTTGGTAAATTTTGTTTTTGCGAAATTTAACGTAAACGTATATCAAACCTTTACACGGGCGGACTCGCGTGGCTCTGTTTACATTTTGTGGTCGGTGTAGGGAGCCTTATTAAGCACTCCCACAATGCTCTCGAAAGCTAGTTTTATTATTTGAGCGATACGAAATTGTTTAGGACTAATGATAAAGAATCGGGAACCAAGTTCATATCAATTCTTTATTCAACGAAAAGAAAAAAATCAGACAATTGAAGAAATAGCATTTTGCAAGTAACTAAAATAAATTAAACAGCGCTAGTCTACATTTCTTAGGGAAACCACTATTTGTCCTGAAAGTTCGTGTTGTCCTAATGTGACCATGGTACCGTCACATACGGTTTTTGTTCTTTGCTATATAACTAAATATATCACGTAAGCGTATTTCAACACAATAGTACCGAAGTACTTTTCTTCCGATTTTTTAGAGATGAGTGCGGTTGGCCACCCGAAATCCGTCAAAGCCCGCGGGCCGATTCGGCCGAATAAGGCCGACCCCTTAATTGATTATGCAGGCTGATATTTCCAAAGCCCTTCGTTTTGAAACAAGACGTACGGCAGCCAGAATACACACAATCCTGTCGAAAACCCGATTAAAATCAATGTCACACTTATTTTTAAACTTTTCGTCACACGTTGAGAGCGACGTGCGTACTGCTCCGATAAGTGTCACACTTATATATGTTACGTCGGATCATACGTTGGAAGCAACGTGTACTGCTCCGAAAAGTGTTACACTTATTTGTTAATTCTGGTTATATGTTGAAACCGAGGCATACGACTTAAGCTGGTTTCACACTCTACGGAGTGTCTACGATAAACGCCGCGTGGAATTTTGTTTCACATTCGATATACCGTTAACGCTCAACTTTACGTTGTTAATTTTCTGTCAAGAACAGTGGCGTACCTAGGGGAAGGTGGAGGGGGCTGTCCACCCTGGGCGGCATTTTCTATAGGACGACATTTTTCATTCAAGTAAAGAAAATTGCCTGTTTTTAGTAATGAGACTAGCTTTTTGTTCATTTGGCAAGAATGAATGCGTATTCTTAAGTGTTTTTGTACTTTTGCTGTAATATTTCAAATAATTTGTAGATAATAAAGCAAGGTTACTAGCCTTTAGAACACCATTATTCGTAAGGATGTGCCTACAGTGCCTTGTATTGTAGTTTTTACTGTTTTTAACGATTAAACGATGACACTTTTGGAAATTGGGAGGGCGGCAAATTCGTGATGCGCCCCGAGCGTCAAAGGGTCTAGGTACGCAAATGGTCGATTGTGAGAACAGCTTTGAAAAATGCGAAAATAAAACTAGCGTATAAACCTCTGTAAACACACGGATTGACAATGATGGAAGTTGCGGGGTTTGTATACTGCTCCAAAAATTTAGATTTATAATTAAGCAACGTAATTGCAAAACTAGGTTATATATGGAAACCACAACTCTTCAAAAATATAACTTTCATGAAAATCGGACATAAATTAAGGAACGTTATTTCGACTTTTAGGCGAAAATATAAAACCACGTAAATTACCCCGAAAACCATACTTGAAATCAATAATAACTGATATAACGGAAAATATAGGTTCGCTGAATCTTAACCTATTAATTTTTTTGGCCGTTATCGAACCTAATTTTAACAAAATATCTACCACACAAAGCGAAACCACCGAAAACAGTAAATTTGACAATGTCCAATTTCTTGGGCTCTGATTCCCAAAATTTATGAAGGCTATTGATGCAGTACATTCTTTGACTTTTCTAGCCCTAACAAGGGTATGTTTGCATACAGTGCTACGCCCGTGGGTTACTTTAGGCGCGGGGTATAACCGTTTAAACCTCCACAGGTGGGTAATTAGCAGGCGCGTGCCAACGTTTTTACGAAAGCAGGGCAAAAACAAGATGTCTGGGACAATATTATTGTCGGTAAAAACCTTCGAATCCTGAGTAAACAACAACTTTGCCCAATATATTCCCGAAGAAAAGTAGCTAGGGGAGTGCCCCCGCTGTGAAATTGAACAGGGGCAAGTTCTGGCTGTGGATTTAAAGGAAAAGTCAAGTTTGGGTAAAACTTGGGTCTATTTGAAAGATCATGTTTAAATATACTCAAAAATATCAGTCGTAAAATTGTATCTTTTTTTAATGACGAGAAATTAATTTTTAAACGAGCGAAATTTACCCGCCAAGCGAGCTGTTAGTTTAGAGGTGCCTGCCACGCTTCCGTTTGAAAATCCGTTTATCCGGGAACTGAGTTTACAAGTCACCTGTGAATTCTACCAAACTATGTAGCCTACCTATGAACAGTGGCGGCGCTAAGGTTTTCTCACAGGTGGCCTAATTATTTTGTGGCCCTTAGCGGGAACCTTAGATTGACCATATTTCGCAAAAGTGGTGAAATCGAAAAAAAAAAAAAAATTCCAGGAAGTGAGAAGAGCAAGGTCGTTTTATTGTTGCGGCTCTCGTCGCGTTTTCTGGACCCCCTACTGACATTGTATCAGACCTGGAGGGGACACGTGCATGCCTGGGATAATTACCTAAATTCCCATAAGCCCGTTTCTTTTCAACTTTCTCTCAATTTCCGCTACCTTCCTCCGGAATCTATATGTTTATGGTCTACTACCTTTTTGATTAAACCACTTGATTTTGAAAAAAAAATTCCAGAAAAAAGTTTCTTCGCAATAAAACAAATTTCTAGAGATAATGAGAATTCATAAATTAAAATATGTGGCCGCTTAATTATGAATATGTGGCCCTTTTAATATATATATGTGGCCCCTCTCAGAAATGCAGGGGGGCTAAAGCCCACTTCAGCCCACCCTTAGCGCCGCTACTGCCTACGAATGAGATAAAGGTTATGTTGTTTTAATCTGATAGAATGTCTACTTTATTTAAATTTTGGATAATTTACCCAACGAACAATTGTTTTTTTTATTTTTTTCAGATAGACCTCCTAATTAGATAAATAATAATAATAATAATAATCTTAATAATTGAATTCTGATCATAAGTGACGGTTTATTTATATTTGAACGTCATACAGGTAAGAGGGGTCAAAGGTGAAACATAAAATTAAATGTTCCGGTTAAGCTTTCTTTTATCTGAATTGGTAGATAATACGAAGGTCTATTTTCATTCAAATAGATAAACCCATGGATGACATCGCCATTGATGACTTTTTATTGCATTATTTCTACCAATAGGATATTATTAAGTGCGATAAAACCAATCATTACATCTTGGAGCGCAACTTGCTTAAGAAATGGTACAAGCATTTTTTAAAACATATTACAGGTTATTAAACTCATAAGTTACATAAGTTATGATTTATAAACGCTGTAAATATATTTTAAAAACAAATTATAGTATCGATTGTAATTAATTATATTCCACTATTTCATAAAAAATTGCCACACATCTTAACCGACAGAAGTGTTTACAGAGCATAATGCTTGTCCACTTCATCGGTGTGTACCACGTTTTCGCAATATTGTATAATACGATAGTAAAATGGCGATTAGTTCCCGCCCCCTCTCGTAGATATTGAGTAACCTGGAACTGAACCCTCGTAAATCTTTAAATTAAAATTGATTTTATATATAAAATGTACGGTTGATTAGTTGGCAACGACACTACTACACAATTTTACACGGCCACCAGTCCTGTAAATAAGGCATTAAAAGTCGCTAGCTGACTTGGGACTGTGGTGGCGCCTAGGGTTTTAGCCTAGCTTATTATTATTAAATAACCCGGCCACTGGTAAAAAGCATTACAAGCAGGGCCAGGGGCGGACTGGCACCTTTTTTGTGAGGTGGGCACTGTTGACTCGCGGCCCCCTAATCGGTTTTCAATCGGCCCCATGTCGAACTAAAAGGTAATGGTGGTCGCCGCCCCGTGGTATAACGCCCACCTGCCTACCGGGTCAGTCCGCCCCTGAAAAGGGTACAGTTTATCCAAACGCCGAATAATCGGCGAAATGAAAAAAAACCGCTATCATTTAAGTAATGTTTGCATATTTGGAATAAAAATTAACAGTGATTAACCGATAACAAAAATTTGTCATCTGTGCCTTTTAGCGGCAAAATTAGCTTCCCTTTGGGAGTTCAAGGTTTCCTTAGGTGGCATTTGATAGCCCGTAATGGCGTTATTAAGCACTATAAAAATCATGTCCATGGGCCTCTTTATTGTTTGTGTACATTACATTTTTGTTTCCAGAAATTTTTTATCGTATATTTTGCATTGTTAAAGCTTGGTTCCGATTCATTACGAACAATGATAAAGAACAAGTTAACCATTGTAACATTTCCGGCACGAATTGGGGGGGGGGGGACGACAACAATCACAAAAAGAACCAATAATGCCACTGTATTCTAAGCCCAGTTCGCACTATACAATTAATTGGCCCACTTAATGGTATCAAACTAATTGTAAGGAAGAAAATTGTATACAATGAACAGAACAATTGTAACAATTGTTCCCACTTTTTCCGTTAACACTATACAATTATCAGGCTTACAAATAGTTTGATACAATTAATTGTACAGTGTGCTTAATAACAATAAAGTGTGGAATTTTTAAAGTATAAAAGAATTTTAGAATAGACAAATCGTTGTGTAAACAATAATTCGAACGGCCACTTATAAGAAAAATAATAGACAAATCGATGAGAAATCAAAATATTTTCAATGAAGGTTCGCCTCCCGGTGAACGATATTCGAGGAAAAAACCACGCCATTGCTCAGCGTGATCAAGATTCGCCGTCTACTAGTTTTCAAAATTGAACATCCAATGCCGTCAATCGGGAAGATATTTATCGACGCCCCGCTATTCGCTTTCAACTGAAAAACTGCCGCGCCGCTAGAGGGATTATCGCTCAAAAGTGAAAAGATTAGCCCGTTGATCGGCCGATCTCGCTCACCGCGCCGTGATTTATCAGCCAGTGACAAAAACTATTCTGCGTTCGCCCTGAGCTTGCTCGGTTTATCTCTCTCTCTGAACAAGATCAGCCGACTTTCGAATTTTAAGTGCTCGTTCAATACTAGGTTATTTTAAAATTTGAGCGCTCGCAATTTTTGACCATCTCTGTTGTGCGGAGGCATTCCAGATATGAGTAGATATGGATCTGGTTGAGTGGGCCTTTTTCAATCGAGAAAATCATTTTGCCATTCATTATAGTTCGTAATTTTCCCTTCAATCCACTTGGTACTTTTTCCAAAATTTCTGGCGTATATTATCTCATTGATTTTGTATTTTGCCTTTTTGGGATCCTGGTTTGGGCCTGATGTGCTGCTACCCATCCTGAGTGGATTGCAAAGGTCTAATTTGGTGATGACTTGTCGACCGCCAAACATGATTTCGTAAGGAGATTTCCCATTAGCGCCCGGAGTTCTCCTGTGGTTTGTCAAGATTTTGGCAATTCTAGATTCTAGTGTGCCCGATGGGAATTGGTTGAGGCCTGCCTCTATGATGTCTATAGCCTCACTACTACCACCTGTTATTTTTCTTATGCTGCTTTTTCTACGTTCAGCCTGGCCATTTGAGGCAGGATGGTATGGAGGAGAGAGAATGTGGCGCATACCATTCCCAGTGATGTATGTTTTGAAATCTGAACTGGTGAAGCAAGTTCCATTGTCTGTCACCAGGGTTTTCATAATTCCAAAAGTCGCCGTGATTTTTGTTAGAAATTTAATGACCACCTCTGTGCTAGTTGTTTCTGTTATTTCTACTTCCGACCATTTTGAGTAGGAGTCAGAGAGGATTAGAAGAAATTTTGCCTCCAGCGGACCCGCAAAATCAGCGTGGGTTCTTTCCCAAGGCTCTGTGGAGGCTTTCCACGAAGAGTATTTTGCGGCTGGCATGGGAGCTTCTTGACAACATGATGTGCAGGTTCTTGCCAATTCTTCTATCTCCCGGTCAATGTTGGGCCACCATACTCTGGATCTGGCTGTAGCTTTCATTCGAACTATTCCCTGGTGGGAGCTGTGTAGTTCTGCTAATATGTTTTGTCTCTGGCGGCTGGGTATTATCACTCGTTTTCCCCAGAGAAGGATTTTGTTGAAGTTCGAAAGCTTGGATCGTCTACGGTGGTATGGTGTCATCTTTTCATCTATTTGGTCCTTTGGCTAACCAGTTTTCATAATTTCGTGCAGTTTGGATAGCTCCTGGTCTTCAGTCGGTATGTTTATCCAGCTGTTGTACCATTAAAGGACCATTATCTGTAACTTCCTTTAATAAGAATATGTATTCCGTTGGAACTGGCGTGCAATTTGGCATTTCCGGAAGTGGAGAGCGGCTCAATGCATCTGCATTTTGATTGGTGGAGCCCTTTTTGAATCTGATTTCGTATGCATATGCTGCTAATAGTAACGACCATCTCTGCAGGCGTGCTGCCGCTAACTGCGGAACTTGCTTATTTGCTGCCAACAGAGATACCAAAGGTTGGTGGTCCGTCCATAGTATGAACTTTTTCCCATAGATGTAATCTTTGAATTTCTTCACAGCAAATATAATGGCCAAGGCTTCCCTATCGAGTGGCGAGTAATTTCTTTCCGCTTTTGTCAAGCCTCGAGAGGCAAATGCAATAGGGCGTTCTACACCTTCCATAGTGTGTGACAGTACAGCGCCTACACCTACTGGAGAGGCATCGCAGTTTAGTGTAACTTCTTTCTCGACATCATAATGGACGAGAAGGTCTGATTGCATCAAGGTATCCTTTGCTGATTGGAAGGCCGAATCTTGCTCTTGTCCCCATTCCCACTTAGCAGATTTCTGAAGAAGGTTGGAGAGCGGTGCTAGGCATGTAGCATTGTTTGGAAGAAATCTTGCATAATAATTTAGAAGTCCTAAGAAAGATCGGAGGGTTTCTACGTTGTTTGGAGTGGGAGCCTTCTTGATGGCGTCCAATTTCGTTGTTTGTGGGTGGACTCCATCCGCATCTAGCGTATGCCCTAGGAAATCAACCTGTTTTTCCACAAATTTGCATTTTTCCTGTTTTAATTTCAGGTTATGAAGTCTGAATATAGTTTGTGTAAATGATCAGTGTTATTCTTGCCACCTAGTATTGTGTCGTCTTGGAAAGGCAAAACTTGACTAGTGTCTCGTAGGATCATTTCCATCGTTCTTTGAAAGATCGCTGACGAAGACGCCACGCCTTGGGTCAGGCGAGTAAAGCGAAATAGGCCAATTTGTGTGTTAATTACCACATATTTTCTCGATTCTTCGTCCAGCTCTAGTTGATTGTAGGCTTCCCGAAGATCCAATTTAGAGAAGGTTTGACAGCCAGCAAATTTTGCAAAGAGCGCTTCCGATCTTGATGGGAGAGGATATTTGTCTATGTTGAGTTGTGGATTCAGGGTGCTTTTAAAATCACCGCATATGCATATCGTCCCGTCAGGCTTTTGGACTGGTACTATCGGGGATGCCCACTCCGAGAAATGAATTTCTTCTAAGATGCCTTCCCTTTTCATCCTTCGGAGCTCAGCTTCAACTGCTTCCGATCTTGCATATGGGACCCCAGGTAGCAAAAACACGTGTTAAACACGAGTAATATGATAGTGCAGTACACGTGTGGAGTTCACGTGGGGAAAACGGCGAGCCTGTCACCCTCAAACACGTGTTTCAGCACGATTTAATAACTTTTTTTCGCTTGTGTGCATACACCGACCGTCCACGTGTGCATAAACCAACCGTCCACGTGTATATTCATCAATCGCTACGTGTGTAAATACGTACCATCAGAAGAAAATAGGGGAAGTACGTATCTGTAGCTTTGAGCCGTAGAAGTCGTCGTGTGACCCACGAAAACGCCTTTTTACGCATAATAAACCAAACTGAAAAAGTAGTTCTACTTTTGTTTTGATTCAACACGGCTATAATCGACGAAAGCAAATACGCCTTAACTCAAATAGCAGAGAATGAGAAGGGCAATATGTTACAATTGTTCAATTTAAGAAAAATGACTTTTTAAACGATGTATTCATCCGCGATTTCCCGCCAAACTGTTTTGGCGCGAAAATTCGTGAAAAGTGACGCCTTTCCAAAGCTGACTAGAAGCGTACTTCCCCCTATTTTCTTCTGGTACCATGCACGTGTTTAAAATCGAACCATGCACTGGCTTACACACCCATTTTTACGTGTTTGAACACCGGTTATTTACGTTTAGGGCACCATTCAATACACGTGTTCGAACACACAATTTGTTCCTGTATAACACCTATCATTGTACGTGTTCAAACACCGTAGGTACATTGAACGAACATCGAACTTCCATTCTTTAACCTTAGTAATTTTCCTACATTCATAAATGAAAATATTGCATTATTGTTAATTAAAAACACGCACAACTTTCTCATTTTATAATTTTTTAACATACCCGCCTAAAATTAAATATTAAATACGATTAATAAATTTTATGTCCAATATTTATAAACTTTCGAATAAAACAATAGTTTCAGATAATTTTTTAATGAAATGAATTTTTCAATAAAAAAGCAATATGAACAAAAGTCAAAATTTTTAGGCCAGAGTTTCCCAAAGTAGACCGGTTCCGCCCTTTTGGGGCTCATCAGTGTAAATCTGCCGATATCAGTATAACTAATAAACAATCAGAGTGCCCTATAAGTGAGCAGTCCATTGCAATTTTTAGTGAAATTCTTCACCAATTATTGCATGGCGGTCGCTATTCAGCAGACATCTTTTACGCTCGGGCTTCCGTTGAATTCCAACGTTAAGATATTTATATCAAAGGTCAAAATTTGAGGGCAGAGATTCCAACAGTAGACAAGAACAAGACGTACGACGGTCAGAATACACACAATCCTTCTAATGTGTTAAGTTTGTTTGAGCTATTGACAGCAACCTGCAACGCCGGTATCACAACCAAAATATATCCACGGTCACACATATATACATATTTACACTTATTTGTTACTTCTTATCATACTTTGAAAGCATCGAAGATTCCTTCGATCAGTATCACTCTTATATTTTACTTCTGATCACACTTATTTGTTACTACTAGTCAGCCGTTGAGTGTCACATTTATTTCTTCTGGTTATACGACAAAAACTAGTTCGATCAGTTTCATACTTATTTGTTACTTCAGATCATAGTTATTTGTTACTTCTGATCACACTTATTTGTAACGTTGAGTGTCACACTTATTACTTCTGGTCATACGCTGAAGACTAGGTCGATCAGTGTCATACCTTCAGGGCACGTGTAAATTCAAATCAATAAACCATCGTGAGTTAAAAACCTTTAAAACACGCGGAGATCACGTGTGAAATTACACGAACCAATTTTCGTGTAATTTAACATAAAAAAAACCCTTCAGGCCACGTGTAAATTAACACCAAAAAACCATAGTGAGTTAAAAACCTTTAAAACAAGCGGGGATCACGTGTGAAATTACACGAACCGATTTTCGTGTAACTGAACATTTAAAAAACACCTTCAGGCCACGTGCAAAATCACACCAAAAAACCATCGTGAGTTAAAAACCTTTAAAACACGCGGAGATCACGTGTGAAATTACACGAACTGTATTTCGTGAGCTATTAACCCTAAATTCAACGTTTTCTACACGTGTGTAATTTTCAAACACGTATTATCCACGAAAAATACGAAAATTCCACTATAAATACACGTGTTTTTGCTACCTGGGACGGTACGTGCTTTGCAGAAAACCGGTGTAGCGTTCTCTTTGACATGTAAATGCACCTGTAATCCCGTGAGTTTTCCCACTCCCGGGGAGAATATCGCTTTATTTTTCCGGAGGATTTTCTCCAATGTTGGAGCTGTTAACCCCTTTTCATCGGACGCGGTTGAAGTAACCTGGTTCAGCGTTGGAAGTATATTAAGCGGAGAGTAGATCCACAGTCTGCCACAGAGGTTTGGTCCTGGAGTGCGGACGAGTGACGACTAAGATTGGCAGTGAAGCATGGACCCCATTCTATGTTACACTGACTGTTAGTTGTCCTAGAATTTCCACGGCATTCCCTGAATAAGAGCGCAGGGTGATTGTTGAGGATTCTAATGCTCTTTTCTTTGGCAAGGCTTCGTAAGCTTGAAGCGTGATGAGGGTGTGGGCTGAACCTGTGTCTACTTCGAAAGGTATAATGGATGTTCATTTACTTGGCAAGTGATGATTTGAGGTGCTGGAGCTACCACTGATCCTCCGATAGCGTGAATGGTTTCTGATCCAGAAGAAGAACTCGGCTATTGAAATGGTAGCGTTTGATTATGCGAGAAGGCTTAGGGTTGAAACGTTCTTCTAAAGAATTCGTTAGGTCCTCATATTTCTTTTCTGAGATTTTGATCGGGTGGTAAAGTTCTACTAACAAGTCGTGTATATGAGCTGCAAGGGCAGTTCTGAGTATTCCTGCCTTCTTCTTCTCCTCTTCAATGTCGTTGGCTATGAAATAAGCCTCCAAGCGAGGAGCATATTTCGCCCACGTGTCCGTTGAATCGTCGTAAAGAGGGAGAACGCCGTAGATCCCCATCGAGCATTAATTGGTGGAGATTGTAGTTTGCCCACGGTGACAGCGTAACGTCGTAGCTTTTGTGTTTTTGGAAGATGGAACTGGATTCCTTTCCTCGTGGTGACTTCTTCCGGGTGTACCTCTGGTTAGGCTTAGCGTGGTTGCACGAATTTCGAGCTTGGCGGAGCAGCGAAATTCTTATAATTCCCGTATCTCCGTCGCCATTGTTATATTCTAACTTATTCTAATTGAAGATGCTTAAGTTGGGAATATAAAGATAGTTTAATACTGGAAATGATATGACTAAGATAATTACACATGAGGTTACATTAAGGCATGCCTTTTCTACCCCCCCCCCTTCGGGTGGATGGGAGCGCCACTTATTGCATGTTTTTTATGGTATTTTTACATATACAACAAGAAGCCAACTGAAAACCTACTATAGTATAAACTAAGTATTATAAATAGTTAGGCCTATGCGACCAAGGTAATACTCGCAAACAAACAGAGAAGAAAAATTTAACTTTTGAATATGAGCTAGCTAGGTAACATAAGTAGTATAAAACTAAATATGAACGCTTTTATTTCCAAGATGGCCGCCAAGATGGCCACCAAAACAACCCCCCCACCCCCAAAATATTTTCCAAAAATTTTTGTCCTTGGAAAAAAATCAACATAATATTTTAATTTTCAATCTCAAATTTCACCTTGAAGATGATCTTTGACCTCGACGCTCGAACACTGTCCACAACCACTAAGCCTCGGTCTATCAAATCAACAAGTTTGGTCACGATCGGACAAGGTCGAACCGAGATATCGGCGGTAATATGTGACCCCACCAAATACTTATGTTAATTTACTTTTGGTGTCATTTTTTTCGTTTTTTCGTTTTTTCGCCGTTTAAAATGCTAATTAGTTATTTGCGAGATGGGGAAACGAATTCGCGACCTTCGCTTTATACCCTTGGCGGTTTTGGCCCCACCCAAAATACTTTAAACAGCTAATAAACGTGTCTAAACTTGCAATAATAACTATTTCTATAAATAATAATTGTTTTTACATTTAAAAGTCAAAGGATATGTGTAAGCGTAAGACGTCTCAAAAATCGAGCTCTTTAAAGGTTAAAAAAATGAAGTTATTTATGGGGAAACCAGAAATTAAATGCAAATCGCCTAACGATAATCCTTGTTATTATAATGAGCCATGTCGCAAACACGCTTTTAATTTCTTTGATAATTTAAACTTTAGTGTTAAATGCTGGATTTGTCAAGAACAATGTCTTGACAAGACAATTTTTAAACAACACTTAATGGATCACTTATCGAGTAGTTATAAAAATCAAATTCGTATTGATGTTTGCGATTGTCTTCATTCAAAGAAACCAGAATATACAACCAAAGAAGAAATATTAGACGATCAAATTATTGATTATTTGAACGAGTTTAACGTAAAACATCAAGAATGGTTAAACGAGTTTGTTAATGGTACTGGAACTCCAAAGAAAATTCAACGTAAAAAAAAGACAACTGGTATTAAGTCCGAAGAAACTTTAAATTCAACAATGAAATCAAATATTGTATTTCCACCGGACTTTGTCATGCCATCTGATGAGCAGATGGAAGCTATTATTTTTTTTCAAGAATATTGTAAAAATAATCAAATTTTAACTCTTAATCAAGTTGAAACACCCATTGAGGTTTTGGAAAATCTTGAACAAACTTGTCAAATGATTGAAAATATGTAAATAAAGCTGATTTTCTAATATATTGTGATTATTTTTCCTACGTAAAAATAGATATTTTAACTCTTTCATGTTAAGGTTTAGCGTGGTAGATCGGTAGCGTTGCAGGACGTTATTTAAACAGTCTCAAGTTCAAATCCCAATCCTTTCGATCTATCACGCTAAATCTTTTATTAGTATAAAACGAGATGTCGCCCAACTGAAACTGTCATTATAAAGATGTCAAGTTTCGTAGTATTTCTACCTTCGAACGCATCACCCGATATTTACCCGGAAAATACACCTTCTAGCTTTAAAGTTCAATTAGCAAAACCTTTAAATTTTAATAATGAAAAATGGTCTTGCGCATTAGCAGAAATAATTCTTCCTGAAACTTATTCGAATATAACAAATGAGTATTCGCATTTCCAAGTAGGGCACGTGTCAGATGTTATTTCACCCGAAGAAAATCAATGGGATTATATTAAAATTGAAATTCCACCAAAACGTTACGAGGGTGATCTAGATCGAAATAAGAATAATATTCCAACATCTCTTCAAAATAATATACTCAACGAGTTTGCTAAAACTATTGAGGCCAATCAAGTACTTAAAGGAAAAATACATATGAATACGGTAAAAGTTGACGAAAACGAAGACAGTTCAAAATTAAAAATACAGTTACAAAAAGATGTGCAAGTAAGAATACCTCAAGCATCGCCCCTAGCATCTGTTCTGGAATTTCGAGAAAATGATTTTGTCGACAGTGATTATCTTTCTAATTATCCTCTCTCGAATCACGCTAAAACTATTTCTTTAACTTACGCAACAAATTTTATCGAAGTACGAATTAAAAAAGCGTTAGTTGTGAATAAATATCAACAAAAATATTTACCACGACAAATTCCCGTGGAAGAAATACATTCACAACCCAGGAGAAAAAAACAGAAAATTAACAAGAAACCGAAACTAAAACCAGAAGTGAAACAAGAGGAAAAACCAAAACTTGAACCAAAAACAAATTTAGAAGAAAAGCCAAATTTGAATCCAGAAGAAAATATAAACAACATTTTACAAACAGAACCTTTAATTCTAAATATTAATGAAGACGTCAACCAACCAAAAGTTTTAAATCCTTCCGAAGAAAATAATCTACCAAGTTCTCTCCCAATACCCATTAATCCACCATCTCAGCCTGTTATTAAACAAAAACAATGGAATAATTACGCGATTGTTTTTGAAGCGGGCATATATGAGGGAGAAAGACAATATAATAATGAAATTCAACCGTTCACATTACACTTAATTATACGAGATTTATTAGAACGATGTAAACCAAGACAGTTTGATGGATTAAAAACCGCAATATCTTCCGATGATGAAGATAATTTATATTTTAATTTAGAAATACCGGTAGGAATGGAAATTAAATTTCAAAATCCATTAGCAGATCTTTTTAAAATTCCACCAGACACTTATTTTACGGGTATTCAAAAATTTGGACCGTTAAATAATTTAAATAATATTACTTTTAATTCGCGTACTAATTTTATCGACATACGTATTGAGACAACAAAAATACCGCAATTTGAGCAGGAAGATTGGGCTTTCTATTCCGTATCAATCATACAACCTTTTTTATTTGAAGGTCAGAGAGATGATTTTGGAAATATTATCCCATTATCTTTGCATAGGCAATTAAAAAACGAGATTCAACAGGCGACTAACTTCCCCCCTTTAAATCGGTACGAAATTAGTTACGCAATAGAAGAAATAAATCGAGGTCATTACTTAAGAATTTCATTCCCTAAAGATCTACAAATTGCCTTCACTGGGAGATTAGCAAATATTTTTAATATAAACGCGCCAGAATTTCAAAATGGTGTAATTAGCAGTCAAAATCCTTTAAAAGTTTATGAGGAAAAATTTATGTCAGATGAGGAATCTGTTATAGATTTTAGGTACAATAAAAATATTCCAATCGAACACCCTAACTGGGAAAATGACAGTTATACGTTTGAACGAAACTATTACGAGGCTGATAAAGATTTAAGCGGGAATTTTAAACCGTTATCTGTTCATTTCAAAATTTTGAATGAACTTCAAAAATATTTTGATTCGCATATCTCACTTAAGGTTGGATTTTTTATTTTCAAAGAAAATGGAAATTATTATTTTCAAATTGAGTTAATGAGTGGGCTGGAAATTAAAATATTCGGTCCTCTAGCAGACCTCTTACAAATTGAGTACAAAGTAGATTATATATCCTCAGTTTATAAAAGCTAACCATTAGACCCTCTTCAAATTAGATTAGAATTAGATAATACGGCTAATTTTATAATTTTTCGAAATGATTTAAACAGAGTTGAGAATAGTCGACGACAAAAACGTGATATTGATTTCCACAATTACGAACATGGTAAAAATAATAAACTAAATATTGTAGACAAATTCCATTGTCGAATTCCAACTGGTGTGTACCACACTATTGATGATATTTTATTAGCAATGAAACAATCATTGCCACATCAGAGTTGGGCTAAATTCGAGTTTAATTTTAATTCAGATTCGACAGTTTCAGTTAAAGGTTTGGGTGGAAACAGTTTTTTAACCTTTCCAATAGATAACCCCAAACTCGGGCGAATGTTAGGTTTTTCAAACAATCAAATTGAAAGGCCTCTTTTTAACGAAATAGGTATGTACCCCGCAGATCTCAACCACGGAATATCCGGAATTTATGTCTATACAAATATTATACAACCTATAATAACAGGACACACTAATACCCCACTGCTGAGAATTATCAAATTAAACGAAAATAAAAATCGAGCACAGGTTGAAAGATTTCATTTTTTAGACCATTTTCCAGTTCTCTACGATCAAATACAGACTATAGAAATTTCTTTAAGGTCGGGTTACGGTGAACTCCTGCCATATAAAACAGGCAAGACTATTATTAAATTAATATTTAAAAGACTGGATGCTTAGTCTAAAGTACACTTAAAACAAGCTCATCATGGAAAGATATTATCATCATTATGTTCAAACAGGACGCGGATATAACATCTTTCGAGGAAGCCAATATCAGACTGGTCGTGGATTTGGCGCAATTTTTAAAAGTTTAGCAAGATTCGTAACACCTCTTTTTCGACCCGTAGCTAAATCACTCGGTATTCAAGGGTTGGTTATGGGGAAGAGAATTATGGACGATGTTGCTGCAGGTCAAAATTTTAAGGAGTCGTTAAAAAAAAATAGTAAAATTGCTGGAACAAATCTTTTAAATAGTCTCGGTGATACCATATTAAATACACAGAAAGGCTCTGGAGCTCGAAGAGTAAAGAAGCGCAAATCAAAATTACGCAATAAGCAAAGAAAACGCAAGAGAACAAAAACCGATTTTCTTGACTAAAGCATTATGCCTCAATTTGAATCTATGTGTTCGGAGTTGGAGCTTTTTAACGAACCCCTGATTAATGGTAATATTGAGGGGAATAAATTTGTAGACTATTTCCCTATAGCTCTCTTATCTAATGCTACACAGATTGATTTTTCTATCCCCGGGGGAGATTATTATATTGACATGTCAAACTTGATGCTTAAAATTCGAATTCGGGTTAAAAAAGAACAAAACGGTGTTTTAATAGATATACCTGCAGCCGAAAAAAAAGTATCACTATGCAATCTTCCATTGCATTCTATTTTTAGCCAAATAGACGTGTTTATGAATGAGACTTTAGTACAATCTAGCAACAACTGCTACCCATATTTAGCATATTTAGCAACAGTTTTAAATTTTGATAAAGGCGCCAAACAATCTTACAAAACCGCCGAGGGCTATTACGAAGACGGGTTTTGCGACCCAACGCTAGCGTTTAACGATGCTAATAATGGAATTTTAAAAAGAAGTAAAGATATTGCTGGATCGAAACTTTGTGAATATATGGGAAGACTTCATGTAGACTCTTGTAAAATAGACAAATTTCTTTTAAACAAAGTGAATTTAAGAATTCGACTCTTGAAAAATTCCGATGAATTTATAATTATTTCACAAGAAGATGTTAATATCAAATATAGATTGATTATCGAAGAAGCGGTTCTTACTGCTAAACATATTCTCGTAAATCCAGATCTCCAGCTGGCACATAATGCTATATTGCACAAACAGAGGGCTTTGTACGATCTAACACAAACTGTTGTTAAAACTCTGACAATTTCAGCAGGCGCGAGCGATTTCGTGAAGTCAAATATTTTTTTAGGTAAAATTCCAAATCGTGTAATAATCGGAATGGTAAACAATTCAGCTTACAATGGATCTAGTAGAGAAAATCCCTTTCAATTTAACCATAATAATCTCTCGTTCTTACAACTTTCATTAGACGACCAGAATATACCAGAAACTGCTCTAACTCCAGATTTTAATAAAAACCTTTACACTAGGTCGTATTATTCACTATTCTCGGCAATGGATTTAATTGGAAATAACTCTGGTAATTGTATTGATTACGAAAATTATAAAAACGGTAATACATTATTCGCGTTTGATTTAACTTACGATTCCTCGGCAAACTCTAACAACCTCTCAATTCAACGAAATGGTAGTTTACGTATGGTAATGAAGTTTTCTTCCCCCTTAACTAATATTCAAAACATAATTATTATTGGAGAATACGAAAACCGATTTGTCATTAACCAAGAGCGTCAAGTTACGTATATTACGGAATAAAATCAATCAACGAGGGCAAAGATTGGTTAGTTGTTTCGCGAAATCGTAGTGGTAAAGATGTCTCGAACTCACAGTCTCTCACCTAAACAAGAAGTAACGGTGCTAGGTTATGTAAATCCATCCATCAAAATTTACCGACTAGACACTTGCGCCGAATTTGAACTGAATTTGGAAGCCTGGCAATCTCTATTCACATTCGAAAAGGAAATAACTGATTTTTTTGAAGACCAAGTTGCTAGTTTTCACACCTGGCTTCCGCTTGAAGGTCCAAAGATAAAAATCGACTGTTTCAAGGGACAAAAGGAAAAACTCGTGGATGTACGCGCTTGTGCCAGAGGAAAAAACCATTTGTATCATCTTTTTTATTCAACAAATTATGGTTTTAATCTCAACCAAGCAGGGTGGAAAAGATTAAAACATTGTAAACATACAATCGATCAGGAAATTAATTTAATTTTGTCGGCAAAAAATATTATGCGTGACATAATTGTACATGAGCTCACGGATAAAATGTTTGAAATTACCGAAAATTGTGAGAATCCGCATTGTAAATCTTCGATTGCTCACGATGTCTCTTGTAAACTAGGATTTAGCACAAATTTTGAAGACCGAGTGGAAAATATGATATTAATAGCTATCCCCCAATTAAACTACGATCATATTGTTGTAAGATTCCAAAAGGAATTTGGTCTTGATCCCTTAATAGTAGAAAGTCAATTATATTTTGATATTGTACAAAATGTTTCAAACTTAAAATGCGATTTAATTTATTAAAATAAAACTTTTACTATAATCTGTTTTTATTATTTCTATTCACACATTTAAAGATGGTGTTGTCAAAAACAGACAAACAATTAAGTAAAGTTTATTACGATGTTGAAAACCCATACAGTTATTCTGACAGTGTTACTTTAAGAAAAAAATTTCCCAAAATTTCGGAAAAAGAAATTAAAAATTTTCTCAGTAAACAACCAACCTACACACAACACAAAGCTAGGAGGTTAAATTTTAAACGTAACAAATTATATGTAACGACGATTGATGAGACATTTATGGCCGATTTATTAGACCTCCCTATTTTACAAACTTTTAATAAAAAGTACCGCTATATGTTATTAGTTCAGGATATTTTAAGTAAATTCATTTTTATTCTGCCAATTAAAAATAAAACCTCGAGCGAGATTGTGAAGGCCTTTAGAGAGATTTTCAAAAAACGGGTACCCCTTAATTTATGTACCGACGCAGGGACAGAATTTCGAAACGCCCCATTTCGCGCTCTCTTAAAACGTTATAACATCCACCATTACCTCACGTACTCCGAGAAAAAAGCTTCTATGGTCGAGAGACTCGTTCGCACGGTAAAATCTAAAATTTTTAAAATAATTACCAAGACCGGCGATTTACACTATCTTAATAAACTACCATTAATTGCAAAATCTTATAACGCTCGAAAACATTCAACAACGGGAATCGCCCCTAAAGATGCCAATAAAAACAATGAATCGGCAATTTGGGAAAAAAACTATGGCAATCTTAGTATGATTGGAAAGGCAAGTTTAAAAATTGGGGATAAAGTTCGATTAGCCGTTGCAAAAACAACATTTGATAAAGCATACAAGGGAACGTTTACAGCCGAAATATTTGAAATTCATAGAGTAATTACGAGAGATCCCTGTATGTATATTGTGAAAGATTTGACCGGCAATATAATTAAAGGAGCTTTTTACGCTCAAGAAATAGTTAAAATTCAAGTGTAGAGCGCTACAGTCTTTATTCAACATTTTGTTATCCATGGGTAAAGTACACATTCTCCTGGGTCTCGCGATTGTAATATTTGGCGTGAGCGCAACAATAGTTTCATCCGCGATGAAATTTAAAAAAAGAAGTCCCGAATACAGCTTAGATATTGGAATTTGCGACAAAGCCTTCGATTTAGGAAGAGACACGTTCCTTGTAAAATGTAACGAAACTTTTGACGTGCGACATTTTAAAAAAGAAGACGGTAGTTTAAAACCATCTATCAGAGGAATCAACTTAACAAAAGATCAATATGAGAAATTATGCATTTTGACAGTGACGTGAAAGATGAATACTAATCAAATCCAAGCTATACTTAAGTGTGACCCCCGCTCGAGAGATAAATTTATCGGAGTGTTTCCCGCTAATAGATTACCAAAAGTTCCAATTAAAAAAAAATCATATTGTTTCGTAATCAACACCGATCCTGATACGCTTCCAGGGTCTCATTGGACGGCTGTTTACAAATCGGGCGACACTCTGGACTTTTTTTGTTCTCTAGGAAGATCACATCGTGATTATGGATTTTTGCTAGAGCGATATAGCAAGCGTATTCGACACAATACTCATAAATTTCAATCAAATAAAAGCCAAAACTGCGGACCACATGTGATTTATTTTCTAACCTCGAGATGTATGGGGATTTCTTACAGTAAAATAATTAACGAATTGTATAATTTCGATTTAAAAAGAAATGATAGTTTAGCGTTGTTGAATATATGTATTCATTTGATGAAAGAGTGGAAACAAAATAAATCGATTTGTTTAAAATAAAAAAATGTTTATTTATTTCACACATAATTATTTTTTACACATTTTTATTATTCTTGCCAACGAGAAGGAGGGCGGGTCTGTCTTTTAGGCCTCGGCGATTTTTTTGGGGGGGATGGAAATTTTAATTTTTTTTGCGGCGATATTGGAACGCCACCGACAGCACCCTCCTCCAAAGACAGCTCTCGATCCCAATCATCTTCCTGGCTTAATTGACTTCCAATATCGGTATTTTCTAAGTATTCTTCAAATATTTCATTTTCTCGACTTAATCGTTTACGCATTCTATCATCGGTAATTGTCTTTTGTTGCTTAACAATCGGCGTAGATGCTTTCCTCTTCCAAGATTCTACATTTTTTAAGAGACTCGGGAATTTTCTACTCTGCTCGTTTTCTCTCTCGCTGAGATATTCTTTCATTTTGCGTGTCATAGTATTTAAACGCACCTCCGCAGCGTCGCCAGCGTTAACTCCCTCGGGCGTTTTGAAAGGTGAATAAATTTGCGAGGTGAACGGGGAATTTAATGGAGCAACAGGTCCGGGGGCTTGAAAGTTTGTAATTTCAACTTTAGGTACCGGAATCGCTTTTCTCATTTCCCGGGCCTCGCTCAGTATTTTTAGAAATTCTCGCAATTTAGAGCGGCTGTTTAAATTAGAAGTTAATATATTTTGCAACTCATTATCTAATAAGTTATAATACGTTTCCTGGGGAGAAACAAGCTGTTTATTTTCTTGAGATATTTGTCCGACACTCGAGGCGGGAACTAAAATCATTTTTTTCATTTTATCTTTTATTGAATAAATTGGCAATTAAAGGAACAATAGAGCCTAATAAAGCCGGTATGAAGAATCCCGTACCTTTCTGAATTATTAGAGCACGCTTCTTTTTTTGCGAAATTTTCGGACTGGCTAAGAACCGTATTGTTTTTTTATATTTAGAAAGTTGTTTTTTTTTGGCTTTAGATAATATAATTCCACCACCTTTCAAGTTTTTGCAAACGCTTTGTAAGGCTTTTAATTGCTTTGGAGAACTGTTAGCTAATAAATTTTTACGTACCCCTCCTTTAGATTTATACAATAAATTTAAATATGGATAGTGAGTTTTAAACCTGTCAGAGGGATTTGCAATAGGAGTAGTTTTTTTACGTACTGTCTTTTTTGGTGTCATTTTCTTTAATGAACTTGATAATAATATAGTAAATTATTTATTATTGGAAAAAACTACCATTTGTGGTCCGTTTTGATTAAATGTGTACGATCTTAATCGTAAGCTATCTGGAGTGGTTACAGATGTGTCTATAAATAGTGAATTGTAAGGTTCTCCAGTAGCCATATCGTAGGCTATTTTAATTATTTTTGTGTTATTTGGAGATATTTGATTGGCCAGATATTGGATTTGACTTAGATCTCGAGGAGATTTAAACAGATTTAGATATGACATATTAAGAGAGATTAAACGAGATTGTTTGCCTCGAGGAAATAGGGTTTGTGAGATTAACACAACTGAAATTTCATAATGATGACTGTCTACGGTAACTAATTTCGCAATTTGATCATTTTTGTAAAGTTCGTCTGCTAAATCGTCAATAATAAGTAAAGAATTTCTATTTGATTCCCAGAACTCGCTGTCCATTGGCGGAAGTCCTTGAATAAACTCTATATCGGTTAAAAACTGAGATAAATCGTGGTAACCTGATTGCTTTCAATTTCACCTTGAAGATGATCTTTGACCTCGACGCTCGAACACTGTCCACCACCTCTAATCCTCGGTCTATACTCCCAACAAGTTTGTGAACGCTTTTTTCCAAGATGGCCACCAAAACAACCCCCCACCCCCAAAAATATTTTCAAAAACAAACATTTTTGTCCTTGGAAAAATTTAAAATATTTTTGTTTTCAATTTCACCTTGAAGATGATCTTTGACCTCGACGCTCGAACACTGTCCACCACCTCTAATCCTCGGTCTATACTCCCAACAAGTTTGTGAACGCTTTTTTCCAAGATGGCCGCCAAGATGGCCCCCAAAACAACCCCCCCATCCCCCAAAAATATTTTCAAAAACAAAAATTTTTGTCCTTGGAAAATTTCAAAAAACAATTTTAATTTAAATCTCAAATTTCACCTTGAAGGTGATCTTTGACCTCGACGCCTGACACCTGTACACAACCACTAAGCCTCGGTCTATCACCCCAACAAGTTTGGTCACGATCGGACAAGGTCGAACCGAGATATCGGCGGTAATATGTAACACCCCCGATTACGTTAACTTATTTACTTTTGGTGTCACTTTTTTCTTTTTTTCGTTTTTTAGCGGTTTAAAATGCTAATTAGTTATTTGCGAGATGGGGAAACCTTCGCTTTATATCCTTGGCAACGTTTGGCCACACCCAATCACGTAATATCCTACTTACCCCTGTTGAAAATTAAACTTTATTTACTTTCTGGAAATAAATAAATATACAATCAATACATAGTTTGCATCCCTACGTCATCAATGACGCAGTTCCAAGTATAGATATAAGAACCAAGAATAAATATTTAATTTGAGCTAGAATGAACTATGTCGCCATTTTGCCGGTGTAGATTTCTTAGTAAAACGGGAGGGTTAACAGTTTCAATCGTCTGTTTGCGGATTTTAATTATTTTCAAATGATTAAGAAATTAGTTTCACGTTAAAAATGGTTATCTGCCTGGTTAAAAATTGTTCGAGTAGTTCAATTACCAAGGGAGAGCGAAAATTGTTTATTCGATAGCGAAGGTAATTGTAAAAAGGATTACCGCAAAGGCCTAACTTTGATAAGCTTTGTCAACTTCTTTTCGTAGATATTTCTGTCGTAATTTGATATTTTATTTAAATAACCCGGCCTTAGAATCTTATCTGACTTTGTTTAGGGCCCATTTAAAATTTTAAAGCATAAATCTAATTAGTTTTGTCGCTTTGACGAGATTACCAACAAAATGGCTACCTATTTAGTAGCTACGCGCGAAATGGTTTGAATTTTTGATCGCCCTCCCAGTTTCCTTGGAGACCATAGGCCCCTCCCTTCGGTGCAAACTATGTATACACATTTTAAAACAAATTACAATGGGGCTGGTCAATATCCGCCCGAGATATAGCCCCTTATGTATAACCCCGGTCGAAATAAAATACAATTTAACTTACCCCTGTCGAAATAAAATACATATTTTAAAACACAACAAATAGGCCTGATTGTTCAATATCCGCCCAATAACTTATGTTTTACCCCTGTTGAAATGAAACTTTATTTACTTTTGGAGATAAATAAATAATACAATAACGACATAATAAACAATCAATACATATTTTAAAAACACAGCAAATTACAATGAATAAAAGCGGTATTTATTTAAGTAATTGTTTGTTTTTATTTAAATAATAGGCTTATTCACTTTCAATTATTTAAACATTTTGCAATCTTTATTAAACTATTGGTTATTTAAATAAATATTGAAATATAGCCGAGCTTATTTTATTCATGGATTAATCTACTGCCGAGCACTAACTTTTGCAACCCAAAAGACTATAATTTTACCCAAATGGATGGCTGGTTAATTTTTAATAGTAAAATAATATATTCTAAAGTTGGAAAAACATTTTTAAGTTACATAATCAATAAGAATTCCAAGAACCATTTATTGAAAATAAATAAAAAATAATTAACTTTTTTAAATTAAAAATAGCAACATTGTAAATAGAATTTTCTCTGACTATACACAGTAAACGAACGGGTATTTATTGGTGGCTAAATTAAAACAAAATTAAGTTTATTAATTTGAATTATTTTCAAAATTAAACATTACTTACATTGATTGATAATTTTAACTTTCTGCTGAAACACGTTACCAGAAACACGGTCTATGAAATTCTGCCGGATTGCGAGCTATATCTTTAAATTCATAAATAAAAAACTACCTCTAGAATATAACTGGTTCAATTGCATTAACCTTGTAATTTGATACCCACCCCTTAATTATTTTTACGTGTAAATGTTATCAACTACAATTACAGCCTTCTAAAACTAGTTTGGATTTTTCAACAATTTTCTAACAAACGATAAAATTATAAACGCAGATCACGTTTCACAAGGAAACATTCAACAGAGCCAGTGAGAAGAAAAAACTGGTTTTTACAAACAAATGCTAGATATTAATAAAATATCAATTTATAAATCCTCTAATTTGAAAAAAAAAATTGTAAATAAAAATGAATGTTTTTAAAAACAAAGCTTATTGACAATTTACTTTTTGAAGATAATTGTTTATATTACTTAACAACTATTAATAATAATAGTAATAATAATAATACTTCTTTCGCAAAAGACTAAATGTATTGGCTACCAGGATATTGCAATAAATAAGATAAAAAAATTTACACCAATAAAATTATTTTTTAAACAATTGCAAATTAAATTATAAAATTAATAAGCATTTTAAAAATAAGACAATCTCAAAATATGTACAAACTAGCCTATTTAATTAAGAGATAATTAGTAATATGAAAAAAATTAAAGGTTGTAAAAATAGAACATTAAAAAAATTATAAATATTATAAGGATACAATTAAATATATTTATATTTACCTTAATCCGTAGAAGATATTTCTTTACTACGAAATTAGGTATCAGGTTTGAAATTCGGGCTAAAACTTGTAATTGTTAACTAGTATAATTAAATAAATATAATGATAAATATTAACTAACAAATTATTTGATATTATGCTGTTGTAATGTGTTTACGTTGTTAAAAGGGCGGTTTTTATGCTGAATTTCCCTACACATTTGAACAACAGCATCATTGCTAATAATGGAATGGATTTGGTTTTGAATATAAAAATGTTTTTAAATTTAATTGTTTTCTTAATTTTACATTAACTGTGGAATTCAAAATAGAAATATTAATTGCAGAAGCATGTTCCTTAAAAAAGAGGATATTTAAATCTATTTTTTTAATTTTAAACCTTAATTAACGTGTCATTATTAATTGTGTTTAATTCACAATGCGCTTCTGATTTGATCTGTCTGTTTTAAAATTTAAATATTCAGTTTTTCATGTTTGCAGATTGAATTTCGTCAAATAAAATTAAAAAAATACTGGTAGAGATAAAAATATTAAATTAAAATTGATAAAAAGTAAATTAAATCTTATAAAGAATCTGGAGACTTTAGTTGATTGAAGAGTAGGTTGGTTTCTTCGTAGTACACCTCTGACAGGTGGCTCAAAAGTTCTTCCTCTTCTAGCAAAACGTATTCAATTAATATTTCACACATGTTTTCAATATTAATATAAAATTACTCTTTCGTGTTTATAATTTCAATTCTTAAATTACACAACTTAACAATAAAGAACCGATATCATATTAGTGTTCTTTTCGGAAATGTGGTACTGTAGAACTCAGGATTAAACTTTTTAAAGGCTTAGACTACACTACAGTAAAACCCAAAATTTATTAATAGGGCGTGAATCACCAGATATTATCTATCACACAGATAACACTTCTATTTTTTCGAGTTAAAAGTATAAGAAATAAAAGGTAATTGCCATGGTACATACATACGTCTTATTTTATTTATTATTTATTTATTTATGGTTATTTACTGTTTATTGCTTTGAAAAGCAAGTTTTCTAAAACCACCTCAATTTGTTAACCATTGGATAAAATATTTATTTGAACCGTGTTGTATTTAATAACATTTTTACATAATTTCACCGCTAGGTTTAATTATGGATTCATATTGTACCCGATTAATGTTTTTATTGCATTTATCAGAATTACGTTAACATAACATGAAATATTTGAATTGATTTCATATTGTCTCGGATATATTTTAGAATAAAATGTTTTAATTTTTATTAATTTTGTGTAAAACATTATGGATTCATATTTTACCCGATTAATGTTTTATTGCATTTATAACATGAAATATTTGACTTTATTCCATATTGTCTTCACGCGTACGGATATTTTTTTAGTATAACAAATTTGTATTTGTATTATTTTTGTTTAAAACATTTGCAGTTAAGGATATAAAAACAGATATAATTGGATTGAAAATATTGCAAGATAGTTGGAAGAGAGCAGAAAACTAGAAAGCGTGTTTACAAAAGGTTCTTTTAAACGTAACTTAGTACATTAATTAAGTATTTTTAAATATTTGAATATCGGAATTGTATTTTGTTGCATTAAAAGTAGAGTTTAGATGTTTTTCTAGTATTTTTCTATGTATTTGGATATCTGAAATATATTTTAACCGATTTAAAGTAGAGTTAAGACATTTTTGTAATATTTTCTATGTATTTGCGTATTGGAAAAGTATTTTAACGTATTAAACGCCAAATTTAGGTGTTTTTGTACTATTGTTCCACCTATATTTGCGCATTGAAATATATTCTAACGCGATGAACGTAGAGCATTTTCCGACCTTTATTTACACATTGGAAAGTTAATTTATCGTATTAAAGTTGATTAAAGAGTTTTTATAGTATCTTTCTGACTATATTTGTGTGTAAAAATTTAATTTTACCGTATTTAAAATATAGATAAGTGGTTTTTGTCTTATTTTTAAACTATATTTACATATTAAACATTTTTTTAAT
This sequence comes from Leiobunum rupestre, assembly GCF_980474605.1. Taxonomy (NCBI): domain Eukaryota; kingdom Metazoa; phylum Arthropoda; class Arachnida; order Opiliones; family Sclerosomatidae; genus Leiobunum; species Leiobunum rupestre. Next base: position 16,787,855 of record NC_143386.1, read on the forward strand.
TTTAATTTTCCTATTTACAACACTATCTTTAATATATAAGTTTATTCCTAAATTTATAAGCTTGTTACAATTGACATATCATTTTCGACTAATCTTACAAAAATTCTTTAAGAAATAATATTTGTAATAGGAAAATCGTGGATGTTAAATTACTTGAAATACCGTAAGCCTATGTAGTATTTTTCTACCTATATTGGCATTTCGGAAATATATTTTAACGTATTGAATGTAGAGTATAGAGATTGTTGCAGTATTTTTCTTCCTACGTGACTACACCAGAAACGTCAATGTTATTCTCCTTATTAATCAAGCCGACACTGAACATACGTTTTACACTTTGTTCTACGACGTTTTAACATAAACCATTTCAATACATTCTTAACTTATTCCATACGCTATTTAAAACACATGAGATAAAGATAACGAGGAAACAAGTTGACTCTGAACAAATATGTTTTACTCTACGGGAAGGATGTTGTAAGATTAAATTCATAATGTTTAATGTGAAGTATTTTTCTACCTTTTTTGGTATTTCTTTATCTATATATGTGTATCGGAAATGTCGCTCTCCCTTGGTAATTGAACTACTCGAACAATTTTTAACCAGGCAGATAACCATTTTTAACGTGAAACTAATTTCTTAATCATTTGAAAATAATTAAAATCCACAAACAGACGATTGAAACTGTTAACCCTCCCGTTTTACTAAGAAATCTACACCGGCAAAATGGCGGCATAGAATCGTTCATTCTAGCTCAAATTAAATATTTATTCTTGGTTCTTATATCTATACTTGGAACTGCGTCATTGATGACGTAGGGATGCAAACTATGTATTGATTGTTTATTTATTTATTTCCAAAAAGTAAATAAAGTTTAATTTTCAACAGGGGTAAGTTGGATATTACGTGACAGAAAAACGTTGCCAAGGATATAAAACGAAGGTTTCCCCATCTCGCAAATAACTAATTAGCGTTTTAAACGGCGAAAAAACGAAAAAACGAAAAAAATGACACCAAAAGTAAATAAGTGAAAGTATTTGGTGGGGTTACATATTACCGCCGATATCTCGGGTCGACCTTGTCCGATCGTGACCAAACTTGTTGGGAGTATAGACCGAGGCTTAGTGGTGGTGGACAGCGTCGAGGTCAAAGATCATCTTCAAGGTGAAATTTGAGATTGAAAATATGTTTTTTTCCAAGGACAAAAATTTTTGTTTTTGAAAATATTTTGGGGGGATGGGGGGTTGTTTTGGTGGCCATCTTGGCGGCCATCTTGGAAAAAAGCGTTCACAAACTTGTTGGGAGTATAGACCGAGGATTAGAGGTGGTGGACAGTGTTCGAGCGTCGAGGTCAAAGATCATCTTGAAGGTGAAATTGAAAACAAAAATATTTTCAATTTTTCCAAGGACAAAAATGTTTGTTTTTGAAAATATTTTTGGGGGTGGGGGGTTGTTTTGGTGGCCATCTTGGAAAAAAGCGTTCACAAACTTGTTGGGAGTATAGACCGAGGATTAGAGGTGGTGGACAGTGTTCGAGCGTCGAGGTCAAAGATCATCTTGAAGGTGAAATTGAAAACAAAAATATTTTCAATTTTTCCAAGGACAAAAATGTTTGTTTTTGAAAATAGTTTTGGGGGTGGGGGGTTGTTTTGGTGGCCATCTTGGAAAAAAGCGTTCACAAACTTGTTGGGAGTATAGACCGAGGATTAGAGGTGGTGGACAGTGTTCGAGCGTCGAGGTCAAAGATCATCTTCAAGGTGAAATTGAAAACAAAAATATTTTCAATTTTTCCAAGGACAAAAATGTTTGTTTTTGAAAATATTTTTGGGGGTGGGGGGTTGTTTTGGTGGCCATCTTGGCGGCCATCTTGGAAATAAAAGCACATATAATTGCATAACATTAGCTTACAAGAGTGACAGAATTAGATAGCAAAGGCTAAGCCTAACTAGCCCTAAATACCGTAAACTATTTTTTTAATAATAATGATAAGTTACAACAATTATTCAAAAAGGTAATCTATCATCTCGTAAAATAACAAAGAAATGCTGTATTTACCTTTCGAAAAATATGAATCCGAAAACCACATCTTGCTCTGTACTTACAGCTAAAACCGTTATAGAAAGTGGAAAAGACCACTAATGAATCAACAACACCTGTAAATGGTTATTTGCATCAGTGACTACGTTATTCACATATTAGACCTGATCACTAGTTAAAATAAGCTTCGTGCGCGCGGTGTAGATGGTGTACGTTACTGTCGTTTTAGCCAATTATCTAATCCGTGGTCTGCCAGCCATTCGATTAGGCGTTCTAGTTTGTTATCCGATTTCTATGGTTTTACCTATGCTTACACTTCGATTATTAAAATTTTTGTACTTGCCTGTTTGTTATCCGTTCGTGGTCGAGTGGTTAAATGTGAGAAATCTGCGTTAAATGCGGTTGAGGGATAAACGAGTTCGAATCTCATCCAAAGTAAATAAATATTTTTATATTTAAGATTTTAATTTGATAATAATATTAATTTATATCCTGTTTACTTAATCTATACAAGACGGAATTATATTATTATTCAGTTTCGTAGACAATGGGGTTTTCGAGGTCCAGACTCCCTGTCCTTGGGCCTAGCTTTGACTGTACTACATTTGCACCCCCTTCTCGATCCCCTCTTAACATTAACATACTTTGACCCCCCTTTGTTGAATTTCTGCCTACACAGTGTTGGGTAAAATACTTTAATTTCAGTATTTAAAAATACTGAATACTCAAACGATAAAGTATTTAAAATAATAAAATACTAAATACTCCTACGGTAAATGATTTAAAATATAATAATAGATACCCACAGCATAAAGTATTTAAAATAAAAAAAATACTTTATTTTAGTATTTTAAAATACTAAAATACTCAAAATACTGTGATTTCTTGAAAAGCGAAAAAAATGAAAGACTGTTCGAAAGATTGAAAATATTCCACTTTTATGTGCGATCTAAAAGGCAGATTGTCTCGTAAGTCTCGAGTCGTCGCTACTCCAACGCCACCACGTGCGAGAAGCGGAATTTTTCTCTAGTTTGTGCGTATTTCCTCCGCTTGGTGTTATTGTATGGAGACTATTTGATGGATAAAGTATTTTTGCTAAAAAAATCAGAATTTTGTTCAAAATACAAAAATTTATTTAAAATATAATACTAAATACATTTCTTTAAAGTATTTGAAATAAAATACAAAATACTGAAAAAGTATTTAAAATACTACCCAACACTTACTATGCAAGTTATTGTTTAATTTAATCTTCATTTCGCACTAGAAACAAGACGTTTCTAAGGAGTATGCCTATCCAACCGAATCCCATATGAAAGAATTTTTCTAGCAACAATTCCAATTTATAGCCATTGTATGATTTTCTTAAATATCTGACGAATTTAATTGTTTTTCAGACTATAGTACACTTCACTTTAGGAAATAGGAACTTGTAGGTCATCCATCACACGGGCAAGGCCGTAACCAGGGGGGGGGGGCGGTCGGGCCGTGCCCACCCTGAACCGTATGGTTGTATGTACCCTGAAATCCAATCCTGGTTACGGTGCTGCACACGGGACCGTTTTAAAAGCTATTAATGGGGAATGTTTTGGCGGTATTTTCAAAAATTTAATATTGTTTGTAATTTATAAGCAAATACAGAATGTAAATTTTTGGGGGCGAAATACCAATTATTGGCTGTTACTGAACATCACAATGAATATTGTACCACGGGTTACATGCTGTCACATGTTAGTATAAGATAGGTTAGGTTAGGTTAGGTTATGTGACAGGGGGGTTCCCGGAAATAGACTCCTGTTGTTCTCCACCCAAAGCCCCTGTTCTTATCCCTCCTACGAAATTTTTTGATATTTGTACATACTGAACTAATAAAACAGCTCTTCGTCAGTTTTACGTTGCCCAATTTTATTGTTTTTTTAACACATAAAGTATTATGTTATCTTGAGACTCCAGACTAGTGTATAAACATTCACAATTTTCATTGAAACCAACGTTTTGCAGTACACTTTAAAAACTTTTATTATTATATACAAAATATACAAAAAGTCACACGTTACATGTTTCGGCACAATGCGAGTACGCCGCCGTTATGGTCCACCTACGTGGTTTATAACTCTAAATCCGGCAGAATACGATTGGATTGAGCTACATGATCATTTGCGATCTTTTTACCCATCAAGTGAAAAAGGTTCTAAAATTCCAGTTGGTGAACTTTTCCGTAATGACCCGGTTGCCGTAACACGACATTTTCATAATAGGTTTCAAGCTATTTGGCAAAACCTCATTATGAGTAAAGAAAACCCAGTTTTGGGGGAAGTTGAAATTTTTTTGGAGGACAGAATAAGTCGAGGTGCTCCTCATATTCATTTTATTTTATTTATACAAAACGCACCGAAAATTGGCGAAGCGCCTAATAAGGTCGTTATGAACTTTATCCAAAAACATGCCACTTAATTGTGCGTTGCCAAACAAGACTAAAAGCCCAACGTTGTACGATTTAGTATCCAAGTATCAATGGCACAAATGCATTCGAACTTGTTTGAGGAGGAAAAAAACTGGTGATAAGTTTATAACCAGAAATACATGAACCGAAATTATCAGCGAGCTATCCCGCTAACGCTAGAGACGCTTTCCCCGTCCTCCCACCTCCTACCCGCGGTATCACCCTCCTCCCTACTCGGAATGCTGACTTCCTAGGTCCGCGGCGCAGATTCGAGTACGCTACCTGGCGATTTCCGTGAGAAGCGTTGAACAACCATGGACTAAATAAATACTCTAGGAAAGTATCATTTTTGGGCGGTGTAACAAGTTCTAAACACAGTTAGCTCGGTTATCGATTTCGTTCGAATTTAAGGCTTTTAAGCATTAAAATGTCGATTCAAGATGCTTTTACCCAGTGCAATATGTTCCTAATGAATAGGCCTAAGCGGAAGGATAAATCTGTGTGTTTTAATTTAATTAAAAGTGATATAAATTCAAAGGAAATAACAGCTTCACAAACTATGGTTGTTAAGCCTTTGTCAAAATGTTCAAATGTGGCAACTCAGTGCTATCTTTTGCCTCTAAATTTGAATAAAAAAAAGTCTCATGCACCTCTATTTGAAGAAGTTATTAAAGCATTAGAACTTCACTATTCTTCTGAATTGTCTTATCAGGTAGTTTTTGCTTTCTTTGCGTTGTTTTCTGACCTTGTTGAATGTACAATTATGATTTTACAATTATTAGATGAAAGAAGACCATAATAATAAATCAGTAATCCAAATAACAAGGAAACGTACTATAGTGTGTATTCACGAGGCGGGGCTTAGTCCCAATTTCGAATTTCCCGCGTAAAGACCAAACCGCCATCTGGGATCGGAACGGTTTTAAAAAACGTCGGGCGGCCATATTGTCTGTGATATCTCCTAGTCGCTAATCGTGGTGCTATTATAATGGTAAAATGAATTTAAATAACGAGAAGGATAAATTTTGTGCTGGATATGCCGAAGGCATTTCTGGAAGTGATAAAATTAGGTATTTGCGAAAAATATGTATTTGCGGAAATATAGACCCTTATGAATTAACAATGAAAGACTTTAAAGATAATGGTAGCAATTTCGATCAAGGGCTAGGTCTTGGGTATAATATACATTTATGGCTCAAAATATCAAATACGGATATAGTTACATATCTTGTTTTAACAACCAATTATGTTAAACCAACAATGATGAAAGCGTATAAAGCATTAGATGCTCATACATATTTCACTTCCGGCTGGGTTCATAACACAATATATCCCAAGGTTTTGGACGATGGAAATGTTTTACTAATTGGAAAAGTAAGTTTTCAAGGTCCTTAAAAGTTGTGGATATCCAGCCTTGTATTTACAATTTTTTTTTTGAAATTTAAAGGTAAATCATTCTCAGAGTATGTCACAAAATGCTCTGAAAGTATGGGTTATCGCTAAACCTATTGGCGAAATTGTAACTGCCCACTGCACCTGTATGGCAGAATTAGGTGAAGCTTGCTCCCACATAGGCGCAATACTGTTTGCCATAGAGACAGGAGTTGGACTAAGAGACAGTATTACGTACACAAGCAAAGCAAATGAGTGGCTCCCAACTCATTTGAAGTCAGTCCTGTACCTTCCATGTAAAGACGTTGACTTCACTTCAGCCAAGCTGAAGAAACGACCGTTGGAGAAATCTTTGGCAGGAACACCTAGAACTTTATCTGAAAGCCCCGACAACAGTGCTAGATCTGATGAAACGTCTAAGACTAAAAGGCGATATGCAGCTCAAATAACCAGCAGAGAGGAACTTGATGGTTTATTTGACGTTTGTTGTAATGATAATGGAGGTGATTTCGTTGCGTTGTCTATTCTGCCAAAATATTGTGAGAACTATATTTATCCTAACCCTAATTTTGAGAGATTTATTGTACCCCCTTTAACTGATTTATTCAAAGCCGCTAACGTAGATTTGGAATGGCCCGCTGTTCTCAGAGAATCAAGTCAAGCATTCAATGACCTTTTTCTAACCACTGATATGGTAAAAGAAATTGAAAAGCGTAGTCGGACTCAATCTAAATGTCCTGATTGGTTTATATATAGGTCCGGTAGGATCACCGCCTCAAAAATGAAAATCGCCTGTAGATCTGACATTGCAAATCCATCTGTTAGTTTAATCAAAGTTATTTGCTATCTAAAAGAGGCACAGTTTTCCAATGAGGCGACCGAATGGGGTCAGAAAAATGAAAACTGCGAAAATGCAAGTTTTTAATCAGGTGTGGAATAGTCACAAGTGTGTTATAATGGGTGTGAGTGGCTTATGTATTGATCCGGCATTACCACATTTAGGTGCTTCACCAGATGGTACCCTTACGTGTAATTGTTGTGGTTATGGCATCTGCGAAGTAAAATCTCCCTATACTGCCCGAAACATGACAATTTTAGAAATGTTACGTGAGAAAAAAAACACTTGTCTCGAACAACTTTCCCCTGGACAATTCAGACTCCGAAGAGACCATGAATACTATTTTCAGATTCAAACGCAAATTAAAATTTGCAAAGCACAGTTTTGTGATTTTGTATTATGGACTCTAAAAGACATTTTTGTTGAACGAATATTTCTAGATGAAATATTTTGGAAAGCTTGCGAAGAAAAAGCTACAGCTTTTTTCAAGTTTGCAATTATCCCAGAATTAACCAGTAAATGGTTTACTTCTCAGCCTACTCTAAAAGAAATCAGTCAAAATAGATTAGATTCTCTTGAAAATTCCAAAATTCCATATTGTTATTGTAAGAAGGGAGAAGAGGGGTCTATGGTTTTTTGTAATAATCAACAGTGTCCCTTTAAATGGTTCCATTTTGAATGTGTAGGAATTACCAAACCACCCAGAGCTAAACACTGGTTTTGCCCAGACTGTAAGAAAGGGGGTAAAGGTATATCAGTTACGAAAAAATAAATAAATGGCAAGACACCTGAAGCCTCACCAAAGGAAGCTGCGAAAGCCAAGAAATCAAGAAGAGTTTCAACAACTGTCAATAAACCTACCAAAATGCAACGCTGGTTGATAAAACTGAACAAGCTGCAACGTTGAGTAAAAAAGGTCAAAACATTTCCCATGCTAGATGATGAAAGTTCCTTAAATAGTCACAAAAAAAGTTCCTTAAATAATCACAAAAAAGTTCCTTAGATATGTTAAACAAATTCAACTGGCACGCAAGCTTGTAAAATGTTATATTTATTTCTTACCAGACCAATCACTCTTTCAACGTGTATTCTTAAGTGAGCAAGATTTCTTGTATTTACAACATCTAAAGCAGAAAGCTGACTACGGTTTTTAGTAAAAGCTGGAATTTGGAGTTCCGCACAACAAAAACCAACACTTTCCGCTATATCAAACCCTCTAACTGCTAAAACCAAGTCTCCTGGCAACAATTTTTTTAACAATCCAGAATTTTCTGTTAGAAATTTATCACTGGTTCTACCACCCCAGCCATCTGAAATAAATGCAATGGCACCTTGTGGTGTTATTCCAATTAGAAATTTACTAGTGTTATGGTGTTTGTAATTAGACCAAGTTATTGCTCTCGGAAGTAACGAAGATGGTCTGTCAATAAATACTTCAAAGCAGTCTATAATAATAGCACATTTCTCCCCATAAGCAGCTTGAAAGTCAGGTGGCATGCTTTTTCGTAAACTCTCTATCTGGCCAAAAAACCGCGTGATATAATCTTTTGTAAGAAGCGTCTAGCCATTTATCAAATATTCGACTAACAGTTGGTTGCGATACTAAAAACCTAAAAGCTAAATCTTGCATTGGCATATTTAACCTTAATCGCATCATGAAAATGATGAACTCTTGAAAGAGTGAAAGCTTGTTACGGTAAGAATGCGAAAACAATTTTGAAATAAATGAAAAAATATTCATCATGCGTTGAAATGTTGGAAGGCCCGTATAAAATTTAACTTTATCATCATTAGATTCGAAAGTTTTTTCCGAGAATTCAGACTCGAGAATTTTTTCCCTTAATTGATAGAGGTCATTATTCATTCTTATATTATCATTTTCCAGGGCAAGGATATCTTTAAGTCTGTCTGACACTCTACATTGTTACTAATATCCGGAAGAGTTTGGCATTCTGCGTCGATACCCATTTTGAGATATTCAGTTTGGCATTCTGCATCTTCACTATTTTTGTAATTTTTCGTTTGGCATTGTGCATTCTTGAGTGTTTTTTGAAATTGAGTTTGACATCCAAACTCGATCTTCACTAACTGGAATTACTTGGATCTCCCTTTCTACCTTACGACATTCATTTCCTCTAAAATCCTTAAGTCCTCTTGTTTCTTCTATTTTATTGCGTGCATTGACAGATTCTGATAACGGCGAACCCCTAAGAATGATCTCCCCTTCATTAGGCTCATCTTCGTAAATAACAAAAGGACGCTTATCTTCCAATGAATTTTCCATTAATAAACGTCTTTTCCTTACTTGTGAGTTAATGAGCATAGATCTGTTTGGAGTTTCATGTTCAGCTTGGCCTATGTGTAGCGTTGGAATGCAGTCAATATTTTCAACATCAAACAATTTAGAAGGCACACCTAATTGTTTTAGTTGAATATTAACTTTGATGTTTAGGATTTAGCTTAATAAAACAAATCTCAATATTTACCTTTAACAAAATGCTTTCCCCACACTGTTGAGTTAAATTTGTTGGCATTGTTAAAGTCTACACCTTGTTTACCAATAATCTTCAACCATAAATGCCTTCGCTGTTCCGATAGTTTTAAGGTTTCAGGGCACTGATTTTTTATAACGGCTGGAACTTTGAAAAAACTCATATCTAATGGCTTATAGCCAGGGCCGGCGTTAGGGGGGGGGTAAGCGGGGCAAAAGTACCTCTGAAAGGGGCCCGCTGGAACGGGTGCCTAACTAAAATTTTCTAATAATTCCAAAAAACCGAATTTTGGAGTAAAAATTACCTGGGGCCCGAAAATCGTAGCGCCAGCCCTGCTTATAGCGTCCATTTCTATTACCACAACCTTGTATTGCACATTTAGACATTTTCACCAGTTATCTGCCAAGGCTTAGAATACAGCTAAACTTCCAAAATTGTGATAGACAAAATGGCCACCGGCACAACTCGCGATAAAAAAATTTGCGCGTTCATCGTCATCAAACGTCATTCGTATAAGGCGTGACTTAGACTACTACGTCACAAGAATACACACTATTGGGTTGTTATCGGAAGATTTTGCCGGAGAACCGATGAATCTATTCGTATGGGCAAATGGAGACAGTCTTTTTAATATTCTTTTTAAAGATCCAGTCAAGTTTAATATTACTAAGGATGGTGAAATAGATTTATATAATTTAATTCATACGTTTAAAGTTATGGCGGGAAAATTGGGCCACGTGTTTTGCCCTGGAATTAACCCAGTGAAATTTGAGAATGTTAATTGTCTGTTACCAAAGAGCTTATCTGTGATACATTATCCGTTTACTCGGTATCAATCAACTAAATGCGAAGTATTTTATGAGCATCCGAGAGAAACAAATAACCAGAAGATACAATGCAAACACTGCTATGATGTGGGTCACAGTATCGCCAAAGCTAAGAAAAGGAAGGCCATGGAATCACCGAATCGAAAACTGAAACATCAGAGGCTGTCAAGCACTTTCCAGTTTCCCTATTAAGTTCCTACCACCTAAAAGCAAATTAATTCGAGTATCCCGTATACGGAACAACCGTTCTTTTATGAAGGAAAAGGTATCTAAATTGGAAGCTGAATTGAAGATAAGAACAGTGAATTTGAATAGCGAGAGCTCTACTGAAATGTCAAACATTGTGAAAATTATAAACGAAAAATTTGCTTCTACCGTCGAAGAAAGTTTCCACTCAACACCTAGCCAAACTAAAGAGATTCTGAAGGCATCATGGGAGAAAGATTCAAACCAAAAGTATTTATCAGACCAGAAAGATTTCTTCTCACAACAAGAGAAGTCATTGACCTCTCCTCACATACGTGAATGGAACGTTATCACATTAAGAATAGCATTAGCAGTTTGTAGCCGCATAGAGAAAGAAGGAAGGGGAGGGATATTTAGAAAGGGGGCGACGTAAACTCGACGGTAGAGAGAAGCTCGTACACTAACGCGCATCGCCGTTGCGCATCGTCATAATATGTGAGAATTTGAAACTGACCCACAGTGAAAGCTTGGATTAACAATAGTAGTGCCTACCTGGATTTATGACTCTAGCTTTCCTAAGTGTTTGTTACGGGTTCTGCCCTGTAAAAGGCTTCGTGTTACGGGAATTTCGGAAATTATCCGTTAACTTCGCCAAAGCGGCGCTGCTGTCGCAAAAGTCATTTACTTGTCAGGATTTTTCCAAGTCATATATCCAGGTAGGCACTACTATTGTTAATCCAAGGTGAAAGTGACAGCTGTGGTTCTGCCACGTGCTTTTAGGTAGTGAGTTTTTAATTAAAATGGTTTACCACACAAAGTGCTGCTATAAAAATTGCAATAGCAACACTAGATATACTAGTCGAGAAATTTAAATTATGCCATATAAAATTATAACTTACTTTCAGTTCTATATTAAATTTTTACCGATTCTACCGAACTTTGCTAAGCCTTTGCCAAAAAAAACAAACGAACAGAGAAAGCTCTCTCTTGACTATGTCGTAGTTGCGCACAACGATGCGCGTTATTGTACAAGATTCCGTCGGTAACCATGGTAGCAAAAGTGACATAAGACCCAAAAGTGTGTCAACTCTACCTTCGCGCCCGTTAAAATATTTACTGAGAGCTAGTCTCACAATAGACTACATAAACTACTAGTTGGAATAGTACTAGCAACGTTATATTTAGTCTATGGTCTGCCGCGATTTTTTCTCTTCGATTTATTTTACCGTAGACATACGTTCTAAAACGTCTCACTCGGCGGCGCTGAAGTGGAGAAAATTTCTAATTTTGTTGACGTGTTTTCAACCCCCTCTCCCACTCCCTCTTTATACTTCGCGACAAACTCTCATTAAACATTATACCATACTGACACACTTTTGGGTCTTATGTCGCTTTTGATGGTAGCCATATGACGCGAAGAGCCACTTCGTGAAAAGGGGAAACACATTGAAATTCGCCTTCACCATCTCTCCCCTTCCTTCTTTCTCTATGGTAGCCGTAATCCGGCAGCTTATGAGGCTTTACGAAGCTTTAAAATTTTAAACCTACCCAGTGTCTCAACGATAAAAGAAAAAACCCGAAAACTTAACCACCAACCAGGAGTGAACGAAGACTATTTAGCTGAAGAGCAAACTAAATATGAAAAATTTAAAAGTGAAAAAAGATTGAAGGGTGAACTCGTACCAACTGGATATGGCATTGTCATTTTTGATGAAGTCAAAGTCATAGATAAGATAATGTGGAACAGTAAAACCCACGAGTTCGTGGGATTTGCAATGGATCAAAATGACTGGCCGGAATTAACAGACATTTATAAAGATGCAACTCCACAAGCTCCTTCTCCTACGAATTACATTCTACAATTTTTATGGAGAGATTTAACTTCGGGACTAGATGTCATTGGTCCATATTTTACTTCAGCTCATACATTTCAGCAAAAGAAAATAGTTACAACTCTGTACCAGACCATCGAGGCATTTGAACTTTACAATTTCAAATGTATTGGAATAGTGGGCGACGGGGCAGGATAAAATCTCGCTGTTATGAAGTTGACAATGGGAGTGAGTGGAGTTTTTGGATTCAAAACTACTAGTGACGGAGCCAATGATTTTTCAATCAACCCAAGTTTTTACAATCCATTTTCACTGACACCAAGACTTATACACTGGATAGTGTGCCCATCCCACGAACTCAAAAATTTAATTGGACAACTCTATGCATCTAGAGAAGATGGCCCGAAAGATTTCTTTAGGAATGGGGTGTCATTTGGTTGGAAAGACATAGAGGACGTTTATAAAAGAGATGAGGAGAGAACGAAAAATGGACAAATGTGAGTGGCCCGACATCTATTAAAAAGTTACATAGACCGTGATGCTTGGACGCGGTTAAATGTAGCTCCAAGTAAAGTTCTCCAACAAGAAGAGGTTATATGGATTTGCAAATGGGATAACTATCTCTCAACAAAAGAGGAACAGCGCAAAAGAAACGTACAACTTCTTAAGAGCGTGCAATCAACTGTTTGAAATGGAGCACTCAGGGCCCAAAGAGTAGAAAATATGAATTCTAAAGTCCTTGAGTCAATGTTACCAGTTTTTTGAGAATTGGTTGAAAGAAATTCTACACCAAGATCCGGACATAAATTTGAATAGTTGAAAACAAAAAACTTTCATTTCTTGGCAAACCTGGGACTTGCTACGTGTAATGCACTTTGGATTTAAGGGATTCGCGCAAGACTTTTTTAACCTCTGCCCAGGTTACTTCTTATCGTTTATACGAATCACCGGAAGCGCAATTGAAAGTTTGTTCTCTCAAATTAAATATGCAGCCGGTGGTAAAATTACAAGTGCGTCTTACGTAAGTGGACGAAAAGCTGTTACAATTAGACGAAATGTCCAGGGAAAAAACTCTTCAAATAAATATCATCGAGATCAATTACTTTTAATTAATGAAGTTGATTTAAATATCATTTACCTACTAACTGTAAACGTTAATAAAATTTGCACTTTTTTAATTGTCATTGTTTAAAACAAAACAGTTAACATTATAAGTTAGACGTAAATGAACAATTTATAAATTTACAATATCGTTTTTTAATCCAACATTTTAAAGGAACTCCGCCAGAAATAAATGAATTTCTGATTCCGCTTTTTTAGGATAGTTTAGCATACATATTTGGACATATATTTTTTATAGCCAACATTTTTAAATTGTAGACAATTTATTCAGACTTAAAAGTTAAAATAATACTAAAGGTAATCAGGTAATCTTAGTCATAAACAAAGTCATTATTTAACTTCTTATTCCTAACAGATCTCTTGGTCATTTTATCACAAACTTCAAATTCATTTAAAGGGAATATAACCTGCAAAAAAATCTTTATGGAAGACCCCTTCAATTTTTCTAATTTCCCGTACAGTGGCGCCAAACATTTTTAAAGCCAAAGGCAAGAGCGGCCAGAGCTGCAACCGTTGGTGTTCCACACCAAATACCTGAAGTTATATTCCCTTTAAGAGCTCCTTTTTTCTAAAATCGTGACTCTTAACTTTCTTAAATTTTGGTGACTGGCATATGATTTTATTCGTTAAAATTTCGGCTAAAACTGTTTGACTAGAAGAATGATTATCACACACTTCAAATTAATTAATAAGCGTCCTTTTTTCAACTCTTGACTCTTGGCGGCTTTCTCGATTTTTCGTGATTGTTCTATAATCTTAACAGGTGTCTTCACTGACAAAATTACTTGCGTATCCGATTGCACATTTGAGGAACTTGAATGAATAGACATGGTAGGTTCTACCGTAGTTGGGGGCGCAACTACTTTATTTTGATTTCTTCCTATCACAGCCTTCTTAGTGGCAGCACTCTTTTTGACTGATTTCACGCTGACAGTTTTGGTTTTCTTGGTGCTTGCCTTCTCACTTTTTTCTTTTAAACTGTGCAGCTGGTCTCGCAACGTATGCCCTCCTTTCCCTCGCTTTAAATGGCTTGATATAAATTCTTGAATTCTGGCTTAAGCAAAGCAGACTCAGTTTCATCAACCAGATTTAAGAAACCTACATTCGACTCCTCATCTCTGGACTTGAATATTATTGACGCTTCCGCCAGTTGCAACTTTTCGGGAAATGTATCCATTATTTTACAATATGTTAGAGTTTCAGATGTGATGATGTTTATTAATTTTAATTCATCATCTTGATAAAGACTGGATATGTTTGGTATGTATTCCCGCAGCATTCTGGCTTCATTGAAATAATTTACAGTCAAAACAGCCATGGCTTTATTAGTACGAATTTTTGATAGATCCTGTTCAGATATTTCAGTTTCTTCTTTTACGTTAGTTTTCTTTGGTCTTCCGCGTTTTTTGGGGGCTGCTGGTCTAAATTTATCTTTAAAGGGAATATAACCTCAGGTATTTGGTGTGGAACACCAACGGTTGCAGCTCTGGCCGCTCTTGCCTTTGGCTTTAAAAATGTTAGAATTAAAGAAAGGAGCTGGTTTCGTGAAGCCTTTTCTAGTTCAACATACGAAACACGATCCAACTAAATCTGAATCATTACTAGCTGTATTGTACTCACGTGAAAATGTTTTTGAAAAATATAATTTTGTGCTCCTTAAAAAGTTATTGTAAAGAAGTATAATTGGAGAAAATTGTCTACGATTTTACTAAACAGTAAACCTAGTGGAAAGAAATATAATTTTTGTGTAATGTATTGTTAAATGTTCATTAATATAGTTTTGGTATTAAGGTGTCAATGTATGCTTTAAAATATCTCTTTTCATTGTATATTTCTATGTTTAAATACGTTCATTTTAAATTGATTATCGTTTCTGCTCTTAGTTTTACACCAGAATCAAAACTATTTTATACATACTCTTGTAACAATAATTATAAATTCAAATTGGTAACAAATTCATATAGAGTGTTGTCGTCTGAAACCCTGCGACGTCACCATTGTAATTTGTCTGTTGATAAAAAACGGTAACTGTCATGGCAGCCACTAGAAACACTACAGCTGTGACGTTACAAGTTTTCAAAATCGTATCAGACGTGCTATCCAAACTTGGAACTCCCTCCCTGCAGATGTACTTTCTGCTCAATCTCTTTGGACTTTCCGCTGCCGCACTCGGGAGTTTCTCCTTTCTACCGTTTAAATTTTTTTTCTTGCTTTTCCACCTGTGGGTTATATACAAGCTATTCTAGCTTCATAACTTGTATTTTTCTTAATAATAAATAAACAACACCCTATTTAGTGTTTCGTAATTTGAATTGAACTTATAACCCACGAAAATATAATTTATATTATATATAAAATAATATAATAAATTATATATATATATATATATATATATATATAATTTATAAAATATTACAAATAAAACATTTCAAGAAATATATGCGTATATTGTTCTTAAAAAGGGACATATATTATAGGATAAAGCTCAGCTACGCTGAGTAAAGAAGGTGAGTCATTCGTTGCGGTCAAGAAGGGACAGGTATTTGAGTGTACCAAGAAGAATTGAAGCCTCGGTTTTACCACCGATTAGGGTTTTGGGAAAAGACGCGAGGTTAGGTTGAACTGGCAGACAATCATTAACTAAACTAATATCTAAAGCAATAAATCGTCTTACGTTTCAATTGTCTATCTTTGCACTCGAGGCTCTATTAGAGGATTAATTCAACCAAAATTTCCGATAACTCAGAATTTAGAACTACCTCCTTAGCCGGACTGGCATCGACATTGGGTAAAACGTCAACAAAATTTTTATTTCGGTGCCACTCCCACGCGGGCGAGGACCGAAATTATGCGATCGAGATTGGGACATGAGAGCCGCCGCCGCCGCCGCCCTCATTGGCAAGGATTAGCGAGCTGCGGAGCGAGGGCAGGCGGATCGAGGCGGGTACGGGAAATATGCGGACAGCTCCAGCTCGCTATTTTGGTTGAGATTCGTTGAACTATCTTTCCGTAAGGAGCTTTTATAGTATTTTACTGTGTTCGCGAACTGCGGAGCGAGGGCAGGCGGGTCGAGGCAGGTACGGGAAATATGCGGACAGCTCCAGCTCGCTATTTTGGTTGAGATTTGTTGGACTATCTTTCCGTAAGGATCCGCGAGTAGCTTTATAGTATTTAACCGCGTTCGCGAATTGCGTAGCGAGGGCAGGCGGATCGAGGCGGGTACGGAAAATATGCGGACAGCTCTAGCTCGCTATTTTGGTTGAGATTCGTTAGACTATCTTTCCGCGAGTAGCTTTTATAGTATTATAAGGTACGAAATCTGCGGGGCGAGGGCACGCGGGTCAAGGCCGGTAACGAAACACTCTCGGAAGATCCGAAAAAAATAGATAAGGAAAAATATAAAAAAAGAGATAAGGGGGAAGCATTTAAAAGCACTCTTATAATTTAGATTAATAACCATCTCAGGTATTTTGAATTAGGTGCGATTAGTTGGAAATCAGGCCCTGAGCATTGAGTTAAAATTTTAAAGCTCTAGACCTGACCGTTCTCGAGTTTTTAGGAAGCATGCCTTGCAAATAAATAAATAAATAAACATATAAATGACAAGCTTTAATTCAGCCGCCCCCCCCCCTCCGTGGACGCCCATAGAGACCCGTCAGCTTGTCGCTCCATTGTAAAAGTCTAAACCCCTTTTTGGTTTGAATATCGTGGCATAGTGGTATCCCCTTACACTCGAACTCTCGGAATATCCGAAAAAAATAGATAAGGAAAAATATAAAAAAGAGATAAGGGAACTAAGAGTGGAGGCATTTAAAATCAGTCTTATAAATTAGATTAATAACCATCTCAGGTATTTCGAATTAGGTGCGACTAGTTGGAAATCAGGCCCTCAGCATTGAGTTAAAATGTTAAACCTCTAGGGCAGACCGTTCTCGAGTTTTTAGGAAACATGACATGCAAATAAATAAATAAAGTCGAGAGAGTTTCCAAACCGGACAGTGTATCGAAATTGTGCAATAGGCCCCCAGTCCCTTCGCATTCCACCAGTGATGGACTGAGCCTTATATTTAAACCAATTATTAATGAAATTTTTGGAATCAAATAAATCGCTTTTTTTCAGTGATGGACTAGGTCTTATTAAATTAACAGCCCTGGGCCCACTTCACGAACGGCCCGTGGGGCAACTATAACGCTGTGATGTTAAAGGTGGCCCACTTTCCTCTATGGCCAGTCCGCCACTGCTTTCCACTCCCCTAAATGAATTTTAACAAAGGAAAACTTAGAATTAATTTAAAATTAAAGTCGAACTGAATGTCGGTTGAAATTACAAAAGGGGGCTTTGTCCCTCGAAGGGCTGATGAGTGTATCATAATACATATAAGTATGACGCTATTCTGGAAATGCAAATTTTTTATGATAGTTTGTTTTTTTAATCAGCTAGGCTAATACCCAAGGCACCACCCTAGGCCTAAGTCATCAAGCGACTTTTGAAGCCTTTTAATTCAGGTGGCCGGGTTACACTGCGTAGGAGGGTGGTGGCAAGCCCTGCATGCCACGTGATCGAGCCAACAGCTCCCTACACTAACTATTACCGTTAACCTCAACAAGTTTTTATGGAAGGGGAAACCGAAGAGCTCGGGGGAAAACCCCTTAAACCAGTGGGGAGAGAACTTGCAAACTCAACGCAGAAGGAGTTGTTCCGAGTTTTCACCCAGTGCCACAAGCTGGGATCGAACCCGGCTCCTCTTGCTGCGAGGCGAAAGTGCTAACCACTCCGCCACCCCACAGTAGTCTTTCCCAGATAACGGGGAAATATGGAACCAAAGTTACCAAACGCTTTTGTACGTCCGCGTTAAAAGAAATTTAATCACAAATTATACATTTTATCAACACCAAATACCTTTAAGAAAAAAAACGGCCCGGATATAAAAATCGACTTCAACATAACTATTCTTTTGATGATTTTTCTAAAATTTCATTAACAATTTCTATGACCTCTGCTTCGGGAGTGGAATCGCCTCCCGTTCCTTGGCCGTCTAAAATATGGCGGGGCAAAGAGGAGTAGAATTCGTCATCACTGTCATCATCGATAAGCATTGGGTCGTTCATCAATTTTTTCGGTTTTATTTCAATTGGCCTTTTTCTAGAGGAAAATAAAGCGGTTCATGTACAGTTATCAATACTCAAAATGGTATTAGGAGCAAAGAAAATATAAGTGTAATAGCAACCGTAACTTCCACGATGAATTTAAAATATTTTGACGTTTCAATCTTAAAGGCCCATAGGTTTTTTTTCTGCCTGCCCCCTTTTAAATTAACTTAGTGGAGCACAAATACCCTAGTGGTAGGCCAACCGCTGAACATGTTGGCCTAATTTAAAGGGGGACAGGCAAAGAAAACCTAGGCCTTTAAGCTATGGCTTTGCGCGACAAATTAGTTGTTAAGAAACCTTCCAATAAATCAGCCTTAAATTAAATGTACACAGAGATTTTATAGCTATTTCTACTGTTATATTTCCTTTGGTAGAAAAGAGGATTGTTATATTTCTTACTTTCCTAACTCTGTACCTCCTTGTGTGCGACTTGTAAGGTTTTTAAGGAATTCGTCATACAATTGATGGACGGAAATATTCCTAACCCTTGCTCATAGATTTTAATTCACAAGGCGGGGGGAAGATGGCGACAAAATGCGAGTCGTGGCCTTATCGTGGAGTTAATTAAATCTGAGAGAGGGGGGTTACTTACAGGGGAAAGAAAAAAATAAAAAAGAGGGGGAGATTCGAATTCAGAATGGAAACCCTTTGTCGTTAATCAATCACAAAATCTTTATTAAACACTCAAATTTATAAATAACACTAAAATACAAAAACAAATGAACAAAATTGCGGGGGGAACTGAGGGGATAATCTTAGTTTGCTTCTAGTGATGGTTAGGCCATCTCTACTATGGTTCTTTTAGCTTTTTCCAATATACGAGGGGAATTTAAACACTAAAAATACACTCTTTGACCTTAAATTTGTTAATGAAACTATCTCTTACTATTTTCTATGGGATTGGTTCCTGTATCCTTACTCTCAGGCATCTTGGGCTCGAAGGACGGAGGGGACAGAAATTAATATACACTTACACTAAATAATAATAAACACTACAATTAAATACTACAATTAAAGATTCTACAATTAAACAATGACAATAATTAACTCAAAATAATAACAACGGCGAGGGCACAACGCGAACGGAAAAAGTAATCTGAACTGTATAAATACAAGAAGCAGAATGAACTCTCAACCTCGAGGGGACCTGTCTTAAATCCTTTTCTCGGACAATAGCGAGGGATTAAGCTTTCTTTTCTAAAACTTTTTCTCTACTTTTCACTGGCTACTTCGTATTTCGACCCTGGGTACTCTACAAGGGGGGGGGGGTTATGATTAAAATTCTACTCATCACTTGGTTTCGGTGTCCTCCGCTACGTTGTCGTCTCTCCGTTTACGGGTTTTCTCTTTCCTCGGTTTACGTAAGATGCCCGACACACGCACTTCACAGAACGGGACGTCTTTGGGGATTGCTTGTTTACGCGTTTCTTTATTCACATTTCTCTTTAATTCTCTTTATTTACTCGTCTACGGTTAGGCGGCCGGATTGCGGGTTTCTTCCTATATTATTTTACTTCACAAGCTGACGGGGGCGTAGGTACTTCGGGTTTCAGTCTGAAATGTCCGGCTAGGCTAGGGAATCGGTCTCGGTCATCTGGCTGTCTTCTCTCGGAATGGCTAGATATTGGGTGATCAACAGGTGATTCGAGGGTGTTGAGGGCATTACGCTTCTCAGACTTATTACTGCTCGGCTTATGTTCTTCCGATCGGAATCTCTTGGCTGTGGGTCATCTAGGCAATCAAGGAGGGTTGTTCCGATCATGTGGTTTGCATCCAGGGTTAATTAATATTTAAGCGCGACTTCATCGCACATTATTTTATATTTATTTCGACATGGTTTCTCCGAATAATGCAGGTGGACTTCCTTCCTGGTAAAAGTTGAGTTCTGTAGAGTTCTGCCAAAAGCAGAGTTATCTCCAGTTCTCTACCGTTCTGTCCGTTCTTGCAAAAGCAGACTTCTGTCCAGTTCTGTACCGTTCTGTACCGTTCTGTCCGTTCTGTCTTTTTGGGGCTCTGTCTCTTGGTTTTGTTCCGATTATTGGGGGGCGGGGTTGAAACAAAAAGCAACTGGTGACCCCCCATTTTACTTAGGTCATTGGTGTATTTAAGACTCGTGTCTAGTCATGCGGTGGTGACGTTGTCCGATTTACGAAAGGTCGCTCGGGGTTGCGGGGGGGGGGGGATGCCAGAGAGTCTCGATGTTCCCGATTTTCTGTCTCCAAGCGGAAACGTCCGGGCGCCCTCTTGACCCTGTGGCGACGGCCTTGGAAAACGAGCGCTTTTGTTGGGTTATCGCTACCTGGTAGTTAATATGAAGCCTGTGGACTTGAAATGATTTCATGGGATCGCTGGGAGCTGAGGGAGCTTTACTGGTTTAGTTCGGAAAGTTTTAGGGAAAATCTGGGCTGGGAAAGTTCGCTGAATGTATTGCACCATGGTCTTGTGACCGAGAGAAAAACACTTTAATTAGCGAGAGATTAATTTTAGTATTGCCGAAGGCAGGGATTTAGTTTATAATTTATCTTGAGAGAATGGTTTAATTAATTATCTTAATTTTATATTTTATCGTGGGGTTTGATCGAGTTCTATAAGGCTTATAAACAATAATTAATTTGTATGTATGGTTCAAAAGTTATTTAAGTTTTTAGTTTATCATTAAATTAAATTTATATTTAACACTGGGATTAGTTTCATTAAATAGAGCTCGGAATTCTAAGATATTTGATGTAGGGGGCTTCAAGAATACTTAAAAAAAACTGTAAATTTAGAGGGTCAAGAGTGCGGGGAAACGTAATAACAAAAGTAAATAAATACAGAAAATAAAAAAAAATAAGTATACGGGGGAAAATGAACCTGAAGGGTTACAGACTTTGGTAAGACCATCGTCGAAGACACCGGCCGATTAGGCGAGATCACCGGCCGATTAGGCGAGACCACCGGCCGATTAGGCGAGGAATTTTGTGGGCGATATGGGGTGGCAGTCCGTGGGATCTCCCGCTTTCTTGTGCTACCAACATTCCTCTGCGCATGCCTAAAGAATAAAAGTAACGAATTGTGTGCAAAATAACTTAATTAGGCTGCCGTGCAAAGCACAAAAGCATTAACGACCAAATCCAAAATGTGAAGAAAACCCGCCTTAAGATACCCCAACTTACTTCTTTCAAGTTTATATAGTAGACTTGGATTTTTCAACTCAAATTATATTCTGGTACTAAACAATTTACAGGCCAAACGATATTTCAGAAATATCATTAAAACCATGTCTTAAAACGGGAAAAAATGCGTTTTGATTTGATTTTAAAGAAAATAAACACATTAATGCGTTTTTGGTTTGAAAATAATGCAAAAACCTAAAATAATGCGTTTTGCAACAAGTCATTTCTCTAAGAACAAAAATTTTAAATTCGAAAATTAGTTCAAAATTGAATTTAACGTATAAAATAAGGAGAAATAAAACCAAAATCTGTAAATCGAAAATTTGGTCGTTAATGCTTTTGTGCTTTGCACGGTAGTAGGTACTGATAACTTAATTAGTTAGTGATGTAATGCAAATTTACCTTTCCCCTTCCAAGTTTTGGAATTCTCTGTCAGCTGACGATAGTCCTCCTCAAATCCACACTGGAATCCCAGCTGACATACGCAGCCTGGATGGCCGCACGGCAATCCCCGTACGCTACATGCGCACCGGTAAATTTCAACGTCTTGTACACATCGCTGACCGATACGCTGTTCAGATAGCAGAATGCGGCTACATCCAATATCTGTGTTGCACTTCCTACAGTCCTTTTAAAAAATAAGACACGCAACCCTTGCGGCCAGGGAGGGAGTCAAACCTAAACTTGGATTATCGCAAAGCCCGACAAGATTTTGGAATCTTACGAATTGGTTAATTTTTTGGGTTGGGGTTTTTGGAGATGCCATTTCGATGCTATAATATTTGGTTGTGAGGTTAAGTTCCTTGTGCGAAAGCGAATAGAATCGAGAAAAGAAGGGATTCCCTGGGTGGGGGATAACGAACAAGCCGAGGCGCCACTCGCCAAAATATAGCTAGGCTTAAAAATAAAGAAAGGGGTCCCTTGGAAGATTTTACAAACCAATTACAATAGCCCACAAACATTTCCAAAACACGTGAAATCCACTGGCACCAGTTGGTCTGGCACTACAGAGCAACGAAAGTACAGGAATGAAGAGGGTTTAAATCAAAGACTATATATACGCTTCGCTTACTAGACAGGCGTCTCCATACAAATCGAGAAATGAAATGTTCCGAAAATCAGACCCTAACCATGATTACAATTTTGTATTGTGGAAGCTGTGGAGGGGTAAAGGATTTCGAATGGATTTTGTTTGTCTGCAGAGTTCGTCGTAAGTGTCGTCTGCTATTTTATTTTAAAGCGGCCTACGACGTTTTCTTAGCATTGTAGGATTTTATAACCTATTTTCAAGCGTAATATTTAATCTAATTAATCTTAGAAAGGGAATGTTATTATAAATCATGTATTTTTATAATAATTGACCATATTTAAGTGATAAATTCGTTTAATTTTGGTAATATTTCGTCGCTTAAGTCAGCGCCATGTGTAAAAGGCCAAGGCCCAAAATAATATTTGCCTACTGTTATCTTGGATAAATTATTTGAGCGTTTTATTTAAATATTAGTTTGAATTAACAAATTTAGATTGTATAATTTCTTACTAAAAAGGTAACATGGCTCACCTGAATATTTTAAGAACACTTCCAGAAATTACCGACCCAACCCTTCTTTCAGTGGCTATAGACCCATTTTGGTGTTTTTGCAAACACTGTTCATATTTTAAATTAATCATGATTTTCTGTTTGCGTAAACATAAAACAAGGGAAATGCCTGTAGGTTAAATATTAGGTTACACCTATTATCCACGTATGTGTATTTTTTGGGGTTATCATTTTTGACTGCGTGTACCTCCTAAGCTCAGATTTGTATTGTATTCCTTTCTCAGGAGAGTTCTAAAGGTAAATTTTGTTTACTAGCCCGATGTTAACACCAAACCCTTCATTTGCATGGAAGCAGCCTTAGTGAGCAGTTTTAAAGAGGGTCTTTTTAAATAATTTTTTCATTGACATTTCTGTCAAATATATGTAAATGCATTTATAGGTACTTGGCAGCAGGACATCATGCAACGTCACCTATGCTTTTTGCTATAGATATAAATTTTCACTCAAAATGATGGCCATCGCCAAACTTACTTAGTTAAATAACTAAATTCATATTAACACGTTAATAGGAATTTGATTCTTAATATACGTAATATTGGTTTCAAATTTTGCAAATGTGATAGAGACCGCTATTATTTGTTGAACTCTACCTGACAAGGTTTATGATTGAAAATCGTTAATAGATTTTCAATCCTATTTATACACACATAAACATATAGTAGGAATATCCAATAAAGCTTATTTTATTATTATTACTATTATTACTAATATTATTATTATTACTATACAAACATACACGCATCTATGCGGCTTAAAGGTTTGAGCATGTTGGTATGCATCGGCTGGAGACGCATGACTTCTTCAAACAGATTCTTACCTTTGTGTCGAAAATAGGAAAAGCCGCATTCACACCTACCCTCTGAAAAGATGCGAGCGCTCCCGCAATGTTTGGATGCTGTTGCGCGTCCCAATGTTTCAGATCGCTTCGGCTGAACCACTTCTTCAACCAGTTTGGCAGCGATTCATGACATCATGTTTTTTAATCTTTAAGAAAATCAACAATCGTGGATTTTTTGCGCCTAATAAAATATTAATATTTTACAAGAAAATTATCTTCCAGCTTTTGGCATAATTAAATTAAAAAAAATTTTCTTTGTGCATTCGTCTTTAATTAGATGGTTTTAAAACGTGACAGAACTGCATGAGCATACGTACTCCTAATTACATGGCTATACTACACATGCCCAATTTTCTTCAAAACTCACTGGAAATTAACGTGTGAACAAACAGATTTCCAAACTCTATTAACCGCAGATAAATCAAAACGAGGGTATGTGTGAACGTGGCTAATGTGAATATATGTTCATACGTATATACACTTATTCATGTAAACATACACATTTATACATACACGTGTGTGTATGTTTGTATGTATATACATAAATATATACATGTGTAATAAACTCCTTTCAAATACTGAAACTACAGAGAGATTACACGTCTTATATTTATTTTTGAGGGAAGACGCCAATATAATGATTTAATAATACTTTTATTTGTTCATACCTCCACCTTAGCTCACTGTTCTTCGGTTCCGGCAACGGGCACGTCTAGCTACACTTACAAGGAGACATCCCGAAGTGTAACCCACCGATTTTGTTCAAACTCGGGGGATTGGTAGACCTTCATGTAACTTGAAAAATCCTAAAGGGAATATATTCAATGGGCAACCGTTTTGCCATGGCAACGAAAAATGTTTTTGACAACAACAAATTTAAATTTTCCCATTGAAAATAACATGGGATTTTGACCTCAAATTGATCAAAAGTTGATCAGTTTTGATGTTTTTTTTATCAATTTATATCTATTTTTTCTATTTTAACCAATTTCAAAATTTCGAAAATACTGGGGAGTATGGGAAAAATTGGTGGACGGTTTGGACGCACAGCTTTCCCGCCCAAAAGGGGGAAAATTCAAATTTCACAAACCTTTGAAAGCTTATAGCTCTGCTACCGCTCATCCTAGTTACTTGTGTAATAGTGCATTCGAAAGCGTGACTCAAGCCCAATAACTAATGTCTAGTACAGGTATAGGCTATCTCGCTTAGTTCCGAAGATATAGCTCAGCGACTATTGGAAAAACCTCAATATGTTCAATGAGAAAAATATGCTTTGAAAATCAATTTTATTTTATTATACAACATTTACACATTACGCTTATTTTTAAGCGTTATTCTTCGTCATCAGAGTCGATAATCACCATGTGCTCTATCATATTGGCACAATCTTCAAGAATACATGCTGAAGAATAGCGAATGTTATTTACCATACACTTGCATGTAGGCAACTTGCATTCTTTCTTACATTTACAAGCCATTAGTTCCAAAACTGAATTAGGCGCAGACTGTGCTTTCATCCAATTTACTTTTATTTCGTTGTCATCAATTATCTGGCCATCTGGACTAGGTATAGCTGGTTGTTTTTCCAAACTTCTTCGCCAAATAGCCGCTTGATAGTTTGCGCGCCTCGAATGTCGGTAAAGTGCATCCTTGCTCGGAGGTAGCTGACTAGAATCTACTTGACCTCTCTTCAGCCTAAAAAGGTCATAGTGAAGATTGTTTACTGAACTTGATTTTGAGGTGGTTAATTGCGTACATTTTGCAAGTAAACTCTAAGTTTATCGAAAAGATGGTCTTCTATAGTCCAAGATTTCCCTAATTCTGACATCGCTTTCTGCACGGCGCCATCTATCACTTTAAACTAGACATTTTCCAAAGGCCACTGAAAGCGCTGGTCGTATCACAAACGGTGAAAGCATGCATTCCTAGTAAAGCCTCACACGCTTCTTTCCAAGGGATTCTGCGACACGTTTAACTGGTAAGGTCGAAATTATAACGTTTTTAAATCGGCTTTGTCATGGCATATCATACACACAATTGGAAGAAATCAATACGGCTCTTTGTCTTGAAAAAATTGAGGCCTGTGACGAATCGGATCTACTATTACTTAAGACGTTTTACCCAAATGTTCCGACAACTTTAGCCTACGACATAGATGAAACTCTTAGCGGCTTGGGCACGTCTCACCGAGATAATGGAATAATTGTTCAGCATAAAGTTTATATCGTTGAACTACCTGATCAACGCTTGATGAGGTCTCGAGATAACCGAAGAAGCAATGGTTGTGATACGACCAGCGCTTTCAGTGGCCTTTGGAAAATGTCTAGTTAAAAGTGATAGATGGCGCCATGAAACCAACCACTCGCTTGGCTCACGGACTAGTGACCTAGCCCTTACCAAAAAATAAGTGGTCTTGTAACTTTTTAAGTTGGTTTTAAGTTCGTATTTGGAACAAATGCCAACTAAATACCAACTAAAAACCTACTTAAAAACCACTTTACACCAACTTAAAACCAACTAAAAGCTTTCTTAATAAAGACCACTTAAAACCAACTTAAAACTTACTTAAAAAGACCTCTTAATAAAGACCACTTAAAGCCAACTTATAACCTACTTAAAAATTATAAGTAATTATCTGACCACTAAAAACCAACTTAAAACCAACTTCAAAAAATGAGTATTTTCCAGCCAACTTAAAAACAACTTAAAAACAACTTATTACCTCTTTAAATAGTTTATTAAAATATGCTGGCAACTTGAACCTACTTAAAACCAACTTAAATGTGAAAACCTACTAAATACCAACTAAAAACCAACTTAAATGTGAAAACCAACTAAATACCAACTAAAAACCAACTTATTTTTTGGTAAGGGAGGTCCTGGTGTTGATAACATAAAAAAATTGAATGTATTACTTTTTAAGAAACTACTAGGTTATAGATATGGACCAGTGTGTGTAAACTGATTAGACCCCTGATGACAGATCAATCGTGTATCTGAAACTAGTCGGGTTCATTTTAATTAATTAATTTATCTTGTGCACTTTTAAATATATAATTGTTGGCCTTTTTTATCTCGTATTATTTGCACTAGTCGCTACTTTTAATTTATGCTATAGAATATTTCAATTTTGAAATGCAAAAGTAATTAATAATCTCGTTACCTTTGTTTTTATCAGAAACAAAGTTTTTAAAGAACTGTGCAAAACTGAGTAAAATTTGTCACGCCAGAGCCAACATTTAAGCCCGGGTCCTCCAACTGATAAACCCATACATTACCAATAGAAAAAACCGGGCAACATTACTGTATGAGAACTAGACTGTACTCATCCAACACGGCTATATAGTTTCATGGTGAATATTCTAAGCTTTTTCCACTCCCCCCCAGGTGGTTAATTATAGATTTGTTCTAATTCATTTGTGAGAAAATGGCACTGCAATGGATTTTCCCGTCATTTAACATTGGCTTAAGAAGCTTGTCTACATGTACATCTAGATAGCTGTAAAAAGTGGTTTAAGTTATATTTCATTGTCTAAGCTAACCAGTAAGAAGATTCAAATACTTTGCATTTATATCGTTATTATGAATGAGGTCGTTGAAGGTTCCATACGAATCTCTTTCTTTTTTCATAACTGAAAATGTATATTGTCATAAAATTACTCTAAATATTTATAATACTCTTATGTAAAGTTTATTATTATTTTCATAGTTCATTTTACATTTTGTTTTTTCTTTGTTAACCACATATATAACTTTGCATGTGAAATAAAATTTGTCTCAGTCATGTAGGAAATTGAGTTTTAAATTTTTTTGTGAACTTGAATTCATTTGCTTATATTATGGATATTTTTCCAAGAAATATCTAGTGGGACAACCTGTGATAAAAAAATTGAGTTAACAATATTAGTTTAAAGTAATTAATTAGATTTGTTTTACTTTCTGTAAATGGAAAGAGCAAAATATCAGTTTATAGGTAGGGTGGCAGAGTGGTTAGGAGCTGGGTTTGATCCCAACTTATGGCACTGGGTGAAAACTGGGAACTACTCCTGCGTTGAGTTCGCAAGTTCTCTCCCCACTGGTTAAAGAGGTTTTCCCCCGAGTTCTTCGTTTTGCCTTCCCATACACACTTGTCAAGGTTAACGGTAATAGTTAGTGTAGGGAGCTGTTGGCTCGCGTGGCATGAAGGGCTTGCCACCACCCTCCTACGCGTCGTAACCCGGCCACCTGTTTAAAGGCATTATAAGTCGCTAGATGACTTGGGCCTAAGGTGGTGCCTTGGGTATTAGACTGAGTATTATTCTTAAGAGGATCAAGCCGGGTTTTTTCTCAGCTTGTGGCACTGCTTTAAAAATTCAAGATCACTCTTGTGTTGATTTTGCAAGTTCTCATGTGGCATAAAGGGCTTGCCACTACCCTTATAAACAATTTAAACCAGCCCACTGAAATAATGGCAACACTATTGTCGATGACTTAGCTGAGCTAATAATTATTATTACTTTTGATTGAATTGAACATGAAAAAAACTTGCAGAATAGAAGCATTGAAATAACTTCGAAGTGTATTATTTTCATTCTTTCATTATTATGACAAATATTTTGGTTTTTTCTAACAACTAGGTCCCACTGTCAGTAAAGTTCACTTTATCACTTTGGTGAAGAATACACTGAATTATTAGTGCAAAAGCCACCGAGAGCACTCCCGGGCCCCAATAAAGCTATTGCTATTAAAGATAGTGTTCGTACAGGGTTGGGCTATCCACGGAAAAACAAAATTGGGGTTGTTGATTCTACATGTAGCTTCGACTAACAAATAAGAATTAAAGATTGACCTAGGCTTTACAGGTCTAAAATTTCAAGGTAACTCAGACACTTTACACCAAGGCTTTTGATTTAAGTATTTATTTTTATAAACTTCCAATAAAACTAAATTCCATGTTCTCTCTCGTTTTCATTATCGTAAAAGAGTCAAGTAAAATAATGGTTTTTTGGAAATCCAACAATGGCAATCTAGTGAACACTATTTGCTAGTCAGTGTGAAGAGGACATTTTTAATTTAGTACACTCCATTACCTAATTTTTTCTAAATGCCATTATAATAGGCGTTTAGTTTTAAAATAAATCTGCTATCAAACTGAAATTATGAAATTAGAAGTATTGCAGATCCTGCTAACAATTGTGTAGTCGTAAAAGTTTAGCATGAGTTTTGCACTTTTAAAAGCCCCAATTATTTTTACAAATAATTGATTACATGTACTACTTTGTAGCCAGATATTTTTCTAAGTAACAATGAACTTTAATCATTATGCGAATTAATTTATGATCCAGGTTGTGACCCTTTTCATTGCAATGTAACATTTCCAGAATAAGCCTATAGCTATTTTCTTGGAAATTGTACATAGTCAATAACATATTATAAAAATTTACCAGTATGATTTTTCCAGTGAAGTCTGTCAACAAGGAACCTTGTGTTGTTAAAAAGTTGTGGCTCTGTTCAGGCAATGTTTGAAGAGCACAAGCATTATTATACATAAACAATGCAGTTTGGAAATATATAAAATCTATTTAGTACAGATAGCCAACCATGCAACATGGCTGTATGCATACAATTATAATATAAAACTATAATAGCTATATAAAGTCACAAAATGATTGCAAGCCAAAACTATTTTTCTTCTAATTTTTTATTGGAAAAATGCAGTGGTAGCCTGTGCAGGTACATATTTGAAGCTTATAACATTTGTAGTAAATAAAGGGTTACCACAAAATTTTCAGATTCAATTTACGCAAGTAAATTCAAAGTACCAGCCTTTTTTAAATCGTGTTGTCAAAATTGATTAATGAAATTAAAAACGACTTCCCTGAAGATGTCATGCTAGGCACGACGAAACTAGTCGGACTTTCATTGTAAATATCATAAATATTTTATTAAATATGCAAATATAACGAAGTCGTTTTTAATTTCATTAATCATCAACTACGCATATTGAACTTGCAAACCTCCTAAGCCTGTTGTCAAAATTGTAAAGGTTATATTTAGATTCACAACATAACATATATCTTAAGTAAATAGAACTTTACATCGTATGTTTTGTTGTATAACATAGTTGCTTCCATACTATTAAATAACATTGCAAAAGAAACCCATAAAAACCCCTTTCCCTGATCTAACCTTAATGATTAGTGGTAAATTTTTTACACTCATATCAATTCTATGTAGCTAATAAGACTTAAAACCAGAAATATATAATATACCTCTTAGAGAGAAGTATTAATCTCCTTATACTGCTAATGTTATTCTTTTTAAACATGTATCTTCGCAGAGGCTTACTGATTTTATTAAAAATATGGCTTATAAATAAATATTCCTAATTAAGAGTAAATTTTTGCGTTTTAAATCATTAGCCAGCAAAGGTACATGTTTCATTTATACTTCAGATGGATACTTCCCTTGTAAGACATACTAATTTTTATCTTGGTAAATATTTTGAGAAGATAATTGTAACTGAGGTTTTAATGTAGCTAGTAATTGATGCACATGTTGAAAGACGCTGAATCAGATAAAAGGGTCCACCAGCCCCATATTAGGATGAACAAGTGGCCCCTCAAAAATATTTGTTGCTTTTAATTTGATAACTCCCCAACTTATGGAAAATTGCTACTAACAAATGATTCTATAATCCTTTACCATGTTCACAATAGAGAGTAAACACTCCTGGTAGTAGAACTGGGTGGCTGTTGAAAGATTTCCTACAAGCCGAACTTGCTCGTTTTTTAGTCAGATTTATTTTTGCCAGATAATTTCATCCCCCTGTGTCGAAAAAGGGTTCAAACATCTTTTTGCTTTTCCCTTCGCTGTCGCTCTATTGATAGCGACGGTCCCCTCGTAATTCGGACTTCGCGGTTCTCAAGGGCATTGTAACTGCTGACAATTTTGACAGCGCTAACAATGCCGGACTTAATCCTTCCACATGGAGAGGTCGGGAGAGCGAGCTGACCCGTCGCTATCAATGGTAGGGTTTCAAACCCTAAATTTCGAAATGACGGGGAGTCGAACAACAAAAAACGGGAGGTTGCGCGGCGTAAAAACTCCTAAAGAGGGGAGACACGTGCGAGGGGGCGATTTTTTTTCTCATTCACGTCACTGAAAACGGTCCCCGAGATCTTACCATAGGGAATACGGCCGGATAACCATTCCAAGTTCGAGGTATGAATTCCTGGTGAAACCTGTAGTGTACCCTACATACAATAAAGATAAAAAATGTATTATCTTTGGTAAGATAACAAAGGGCCCACTTTGGCAAAACCAAATTTTACTTTATGAAAGAAACAAAACAATTAAATTATCTTATGAAGAACTGGTAATACCTTAGATGAAAACAAATAAGCACTCTTTCCATTACAAAAGTAGACCGATAAATTTGGTTTCAAACAATTAAAATTTTTGATCATTTTTGAATTTTCAAGCGAAGGTGTCAAGAATATTTTTCTCAGGCATACAGTTCAGGTAATTATTGTACACCTAATTCAAAAAAAGGTTTAATTTACGTACTAGCAGAAGTATATAATATATTTCTTACGAGAGAAGTACCTATATACCTAAGCAGTTATTCATTGGAAACATTAATAATGTGTGATGTTTTATGTATCAAAAAAGGGTCTCTTTTACTAAATATTAGAATATAAGCAAAGACCTAAGACTTACTAAGTTAAAAAAAAGTAAATATTGGGTAAATTTTTAATAAAAAAGGTTCTGTCATCCCAATTAAATACTATATGTTTCATAAAAAAAATTAATAGCACTCTGATAAAACTGACGTAATAAGTTTTTAGTAATTGTGTTAAGGTTGCTCCTGGTATAAAGGGTGTCATATTTCTAGAGTTTAATGCTGAATATTGCCACAACAGTATTCCTATTTTCATTTCTTTGTCTATATATTTGGGTAGAGAGAGTGTAACCTAAACTTTCAGAAATTAAAAACAATTTTAGAGTTACGTTAGAAACCAGTAATGTTTCTATGGCAGTATAGTGTTAAACATTTCGTCAATTTTCAAACGTTGCGCCCATTGGAAGAGAGACTTGAAGCAAAAAATTGCCTCGCCGACAATGTTGAAAATCCTTAGTATATTTTCCGTGTACAAAATGGCTTAATATATTTTCTGTGTACAAAATGGCTTATGCAGAATGGTCCCATATTCAAAATGGCTAGTCCTCCATCATCAAACTTATTTGAATATCCACATTCACAAGTCAATACAAGTACTTCTTGAGGAAAAAAGTTAATATTAGAATAAATCAATATGTATATAGTAAGGTATGAGGAAGCTATGAAACAGTATAATTCAGATTAAAATGTAAACATAATAAAGAGTTTAAACCAGCATCGAGTGATTTTCATTAATTTTTGGCACAGTATTTTTAAATACTTTAAATGGTAGAAATATGTACTGTTATTTCATCCCCTTTCATCAAGGTGTCTGAAGATGGGTCTGGATCGAACTATGAGGAGTCAAATGAAGGGTGAAAATGTCCAAAAATAAGAGATACCTTCCAATTGACCCGAAACCAGGCCCTATGGACTACTCTCAAGCTTTCACATCTGTTATTTTGTAATTAAGTACAAATGTTTCAAAAAAATTTAATAAAAATATTTTCCAAATTAGTAAGGTTATTCCTATAGACAGAATGGGAGGTTTACAAGATAGTCTTGCTCTAGTTTGCACATTGGGAAAGTGTTATTACAACCACTCCCAAAAGTAGTGGTTTCCTGTCCAAAATAAATACTTTCCCTACACAAAAACTTCACTAAATCATTAATTGTTTTCCAAATTAATCAGTTTAATTTCCAAATGATTATAACTCGAGGACAGTTCAGCATTTTTATTTGCTAGAAATTTCTGTGTCCTAGTTCTGATCAAATTTGTGCTTAGTTATGCAACTTTAGATCGTCCATAAGTATGTATATATATACAGTAAGTTTCAATATATTTATTATTTTTAAAGCTCCACAAAACGAGAAAGCAGGGTCTGCGCATGGGCAAAAGCATGGTTGGTTTTCAAAAGAGGTACAATTACGCAAAAGAAATAAGAAGTTCACAACGATTAAATATAAATAAATTATGCAATCTCATTGTATTAAAAGAAGACTTTCACAAAAACATTTTCATGCGTTTTACACAATTGTTTCTTACTTTATGCTACTTACTCGAACTTTGGGTGAGGTCCAAACCACAATCAAAAATTGCGGACGGTTTGGGGACGGAAATACCAATACTCCATCTTTTGAAGTTAAATCTTTACAGTAAAAGTTTTTCCCTTCCATGTATATTTGCTTATGATTATGACTATGGAATTCTTTTCACAAATATAGGTTTATGTGTGTATTTTATAGGTTATTGAATAGCTAACTCTACGACTTCAGCAAGATTCACACATATATCATTGTCAAACTGCATTTGATTTTACAGAAGAAACATGAATGTTTGCCATGATGACAAACTAAACATGTTAATCTATTGTTTTTTAGAATTACTACTGAATACTTCTTATTTGGTGCTGTAATGCATACACCAAATGTTGCAAAACTACTGAGACAATAAATGGTTCAACGGTTTCTTCATAAATATCTAGTCATGCAAAATAAATAAGAAAGAACTATGAACATAAAAAACCATAGCCAATGAACTAAAGGGTTCCAACATCTCAATAATTTGGTATTAAATATTGCACAAAAATACATAATTACACAGGGCAAAGCAAAATGTTAAAACTTGTCTGGTTGAGGTGATATTTTGTCTCTCATATAGGATGATGGACAATACATATAATAATATAAATAGGAGTGAGGTCATGTATCAGCTTAATTTACTGTTAAGCTGCAAAAATTTTTAATCCCACTTTACGCATCTATTTTGTTTAAGATATACCAGAATGCTAGGTTACTCTAAAATTGACATTTTTAAGAGCTTGGATTTATCAAAAACAAAGTTGTTTTGTTTCTTTCATTGGATTAATTTATTTAGATAGAAACTGAATTCAGACTATAGTAATTAGTACTTCATTCTTTGGCTAGATCAAATATTTTACTTGCATGTCTTATCAAAACATTGGTTGAGCTCAACAAAGTTTTAAAAGATTTATCTTAATTTTTTTCATGTTATAATTGGCTGAATTGATATGAAAGTTAGGAAAATAACAAAATCATTTAAACACAGACTATTTAAATCTTAGTCATAGTCAAAAATAATAAGAATTAATACCAGCGGATCATTCAACTAGGGTGAAGATATGGTAAAATATTATAAGTTATCTATATATCTCACTAACTACAATTATTTCTGGTAGCAATACATCATAGTAGCACTGCTATTAAAATTGAAAACTGAAGTTCAATTGTAGATTCAGCTAAAATTAATGCTAGTCTTTTTGCACTGTTGAACATTATTGAGTGTTATTAGTCATAAATAATGCGTTGTGGAAGACCAATAACATAAACTACACTAATTCTCTGAATACAGTCACTACTTTTGAAGAACACTATGTTCTTATATCAACAGGCTACATGAAAAATAGACTAACTTTAAGCCATGAAACTAATGTTACAACTAATAGCGAATTTGGCCAAATACCGAATATTCGGGACTGGTATCGCGGATTTTTCGTTTCATGGTTCACACGACTCCTGCGAGACTCTTTTCCAATTCGAACCAGTGGTGTAGTCCTAAAATAAAAAGAACCGGGGCGCTACCTATATACGGCCAACTTCGATTTCGCGCGTAACCGAAGTTGGCTGTACCGGCTGCTATAATAGTAGGTCCAACTTCGATTTTTAGTGTGATCGAAGTTGGCCGTACCTAGGTAGCAATTTGAAATTGTTAATAGTATTTTTCTGCGGGCAAAATGTATCATACATTCACACACCCTCTATTCGAGAAAAATGATTTACGAAATACAAGCAAAATATTACTGAATATTCGTTGCAACACTAATTGAAAATAAATGAGACCACTGTTGTGTTGTGAATCAGTATTTTAATAAATATTCACAACGGAATTTGTTTTGAAATCGTTCAAATGGTTCTGTAGCTATTAATTATCATGTATTTTTATTAAAATATACTCTTGCTGTTTCACAACCAGAGTTGCCACATGTCAGGGAATTTAAAAATGGGTCTAATTGAGAATTTGTAAAAGGTCAGGGAGAAGTCAGGAGATTCAATTTTATTTGGACACTGAATTTAATTTTACTCTAGATCTATGACAAATTATGTGATTATTATTTAGTTCCTTGAATGTTTTGCTAATTTTTTTAACGTTGCAATAACCTTTATACTGAAATAAGTTTATTTAAATTTACCAACTTCTGATAAAAGTAAAATATAAAGTTAAATCTAGTCTAATTTTGCCCTTAAAAAGTCAGGGAAAATCTCTTAAAATCTATGCCGAAAAAAACCGATGCGATTTTTCTGATGTCCATCGTGATGTTAGTGTCAATTGTACGGAATTTTGGTCTCCCACGATTTCACCTGTGAACTGTACATTCTTTTTTAAAATCAATGCCATCAAATGATAGCGACAAAATTTTAGTTATCGTATTTGCTTTAAAAAAAAAGATGCCATCGATGAGCATTACGAAGTATTGACATCTACATTTCCAACGTGCTTTCCAACTGCGTGCTCAGAGAAAACAACAAAAACGACTCCTCTAGTCTATGCGTCATCGATGGGCATGGTGATGTCGAAATCGGAAACGTGAAAAGTCATACAGTAGATTTTTTTCCCCGATGCACATTTGTCTTTTTTTAAGAGCCCTTATAATATCAGGGAAAAGTCTGGGAATTTGAATCTGGAAGTATTGTGGCAACCCTGACTAGTAAAAGTTGTCTCTTTTTTTCAGTATTACGTTGAAAAAAATTAGATTCTTATTTTGGTTTTCTTGAAATATTTAGTTTTTCTGAAAATTACTTAAAGAGCATCAACATAGAAGGGCCAATAACAAAATAAAAAGATTAATGCGTACAAAATATCTGCTAAAGTTATTTCTATAATAGAAGTAATATTTTAATAGAAGCACAACAGTGGAGCTTAGTTACCAAATTTAATATTCAAAAGTGAGGATAGAAAATATTTGGCATTTTATATAATTTCTGAACTGGTTGAATAATAATAATAATTTCCTAGATTGTGGAATTTCACGGCCTTTAGTTTTAGTCTTTCTATCTGATCAACTGTTAGAATGATATATAAGTTCATAAAAAAATTGTAACATAAATAAACGGCTTCATTTTAAGTTTTTATTACACAATTTGAAAACTATTTGGTAAACAAGAATGAACACAAATTGCTGTGGTACGATTAGAAATTCAATATATCTTCTAACATTATTCGACCCTTTAAACATTCAATTTGGTATTTGACTTTTCTAATGTCTATAAAAAATTTTATTAGACAATAAAGACTTGTTTTCTGAAAAAATAATGAAAATTAAACAATAGGAAAAACAGATTAAAATTAAATCCGAGAAAACCAATTTCTTAAAGAATTAAACTGAAATTGTTACAGAACTATTTTAACAATTAATCTCTGTGTAATTTATGAATACTTAACTTCTTTTGGTATTGTAAAAAAAGCAAATGGAATAAATTATAAAAAACAATATTAAAACTATTTAGTTATACACTTCATGTTGTTGAGATCTTCAATTGTCACCTAAATTGTTTAAATCAATTTCAAGTAATGTAATGCACGGTATTAAGAAAAGATTTTTGAATAATGAAAATGGAAAAGAACCAGTGCAACTATCCTTAGTTGCTATATCCTCGACTAGAAATTTAACAAAAGTATTTTTGCAAAATGCATCACGAATGTCCACAATCCAAGCGTGAACATAAAATAAACACTCACTCGCTCAATAACTTTAACAGTGCATCAAAAAACAGTGAAAACCACCAATATGTTTCGAAAGCTTATTACATCAAAGTTGGTTTTCGAAATAAGGTATTTATTTCTGATTATTGGTAATTAATTTCCTTATACGTAAAACAATTATAAATTTATTAAAGGTATAATTTTTATTCTGATGTCATATTAATGTTCACCATAAGAGTTAAAATGATTTTGGAAAATCCCAAAGTTAGGATTAAGGTCTTGAGAAATTTTTCTCTTACAATTTTCTCTCTGGTTTCCCTCTGAAACATTATCTCTCAGCTCGCTCTAGTAGCAACCAATATAAAAACCTGCCCGCAAATGACATCAATAACAGGCACCCAAGAAATTAAGTGAAGCCTACCCTTCCATTTAAAAACTTCAATTTGCTAGTGAATATTTATTTTTCAAGTAAAATCATCATTACCATTATTATTATCATTATATATTTATATACCTTATGCAAAAATCTAATAGATCAAAAACATTCTGACTCTTTAACGCGAAGCAAACTATTAGTAAAATGAAACAGAACAGTGATACAAAACTTTACTGCATAATATGCCATATGAGAGTTATTTCTCCAGTTTGATTTTTATATTTGCCTGATTAAAGTTTCCTCCAAGTTCATTTCAAATATCTTGTTTGGTTGTTGTATTTATTGAATATATAACGCATCATATCAATATAAATCCTTTGTTCATAAGGTGGATGACTTAATTGTGTATCAAAGTGAACTAACACGTTTAAAACCAATATAGTCTTGCTCCGCTCAGCATAATGTCTTTCT
Source organism: Leiobunum rupestre (assembly GCF_980474605.1). Taxonomy (NCBI): domain Eukaryota; kingdom Metazoa; phylum Arthropoda; class Arachnida; order Opiliones; family Sclerosomatidae; genus Leiobunum; species Leiobunum rupestre. The sequence goes on from NC_143386.1 coordinate 16,825,479, forward strand.
GCTCTTTGATTTTGAGCCAAATCTAACTGAATCCAGGTAGATGAGGCTCAAATTATTTTTACACTAATAGTAATTACTAATTTTAAATAATGAATAGTAATCTATGCGATTTTAAAAGTATTATTCAATGGCGCAAATATTGCCCTTTCAAATTCTGGAAAACGAGTTTAGTATACATTTGGATTACACTAACCTTGATGCTACCTTGATCATCATTCTAAGTTGGTTTTATTTTACTATTCTTTTCATACGAAAAAAAACCGTGTTCATTCAATTGGTTTCCAAAATCATCTGGGGTAGGGTATTTCTAGTATTTACCTGCTTATGTCAGGATAAGATTGAATTAATCAGAAGCACATCTACAGTTATAGATAGCAAATTCAAAGGTAGTTTTAATTAAAATTTGTCATTTTCATAATATAAAAATATATTTAATTTTTACAGTAAACGAACACATTGAATGTATTCATTTTGTACCACAAACATCAGCCCCTTTTCTATTATGAGGGTCCAAACGGAACAAGCCTTTCTGCATTTCACATAATTTTGAAACTTGCATGCATTTTTTTAATTACTTACCTATTTTGATTTCGCTTACCAATGTTGAGCAAAGGCTGCCCCTATATGTTCAATATATGGTTTTTTGTGTTTCAAATTGTCTTTGTTTATAATTGACTAGGCATAAAGGAATATTAAATATTCAAAATGGAATTGTGAGCTTCCAAAATAGTGTGTCTAGTGATGTTCGGGCATTCTTATTTAACTAAAAAATATGAAATCATTACAATCTTTTATTATCAGGTTTCATTCCTTATATATTAAACGGTAGAAGGGCAAATGACTGGGCATAGTAAAATGTTTGGAGAGCAAATTTGTTTGCTTTTTACACCATTCAGCTCGCAAATCATATTATGGATAGTCTCCCCATAATTATAACATGTGGTATGATGACTTAACAAATAATTTACGGCTGATAATAGTGATGTCTTGGCTCAGCTTATGAAGACAACCAACATTAAAAAAGAGACAAATACCCTAAAGCTTTTTTTGGAATTTAAGTGTTCACATCCATAAAGAGTATAAACTCTCACGGCGTCAGTAACAAAACTCAATTAAGTGCTCCATAAGTTTATAATACGTTTTTTTAGTTTTGTGATACATTGAAGAATACTACAAAACTTCTATGATTTTTGTGCGATAAACTTCCGGTTAATAAGTTTTCAATAGGCAAGGCTTAGTAATAACTTTATTTTACCAAGTCCGAAAGGGAGTAGGCCTAACCATAGGCCAAATAATGATAAATCTAGAACATTACTTTAAGTAACTTTATTCGAAAAACCCGTCCAATAGCGCTAACACCCGATCGCAGACCTACGTCATTTTGGTAGTAAATTTTTTAAGGGACAGTTTAAAAAAATAATTCACGTGGTCGTCGTTGTAAATATCCGGTATTTATCATTACTTGGCCAAATAGAAAATATGGTAAACAAAATCAAATCTAGAATCTATTACTTTGGTAGAAGACTGCTTACCTACCAATATTTGACTATAGGGTAATTACTTCTGAAATCATCAGACTTTGCTGCATGATAGTAACAGATTTTAACAAAACTTTTTATGTGCGTTCATCTACCTCTACAATGAAGATTTCCGAAGTTTACCGGAAGTATTTCAAAAAATTTATGATTTTCTGAAATTTGAGATTTTTGGCTTAATTTTGGTGTATGTTATTGACATTAATTTTAATATCGCGTTCCCTAAAGGTTGGGAAAACATAAAAAAGGGTATCCTAAGGTAAAACTGTACGCTGAAACAGACTTTGAAATCTATTTCATTGTATCTGCTATAAATTGTGATATACGAGCCAAAACGCGGGGTGAAACTTAATATTTTACTCACTAGGCGGCACACCTCCAACATCAAAAAGCCTTTTTTCAGTGCATCATCTTATACACAGAAACGCTCTTGTAAAATATCGTTTTGGTCTAAGCATTATTTCTATATAAAAATTATATTAAATTTTTCTAATTTTTGACCAATTATTTATTGCAATTTTAAAATATAAAAAAAACCACTAATGGCTATACTAAACAATTTCCATGCAATTTATTCCATTTTCAAGAACCGTGCTTTGGTCTTATTCAAACATTCGTTCGCAAAGTAGTAATGTGGGACTTTTAACTACACAAAGAATTTCAAATTCCGAAATCCAGTGTTCATCTTTTCTATTTGGCCAGTTGTAAGAGCTCAATATTCCGTGCGGGTCCAAAATTGTGGCAACGTATTGGTCAGGCAAGAAGTCGGACCGTGGATGCAACGTTTCATCGCAGATGATTCTTCACCCGAGAGTCTGTTTAATATTATCACAATGTAAATCTATGTAGATTTACATCGTGATAATATTAAAAAACAGACTCGAAAAGACTAAAACCGAACAAGGAACACGCAGTCACCAATCTTTTATCACAATTACGCATTTTTGAAAGTTTAAATCTGCGATGAAACGTTGCATCCACGGTCCGACTTCTTGCCTGGCCAAGTTATATTTCCGAGTAGTTAGAGAAACAAATGAAGAATGCAGAGAATCACTTATTAGTTTACTCACCCGCACGGAATATTGAGCTCTTACAACTGGCCAAATAGAAAAGATGAACACTGGATTTCGGAATTTGAAATTCTTTGTGTAGTTAAAAGTCCCACATCACCAAGGTGAAGACATTACTACTTTGCGAACGAATGTTTGAAAAAGACCAAAGCACGGTTCTTAAAAATGGAATAAATTGCATTGAAATTGTTTAGCATAACCATTAGTGGTTTTTTTATATTACTTCAAAAAAATTGCAATAAATAATTGGTCAAAATAAGAAAAATTTAATATTATTTTTATATAGAAATAATGCTAAGACCAAAACGATATTTTACAAGAACGTTTCTGTGTATAAGATGATGCAATGAATACAGGCTTCTTGATATTGGAGGTGTGCCGCCTAGTGAGTAAAATATTAAGTGTCACCCCACGTTTTGGCTCGTATATCAAAATATATAGCAGATATAATTAAATAGATTTCAAATTCGGTTTCAGCGTACAGTTTTACCTTAGGATACCCTTTTTTATGTTTTCCCAACCTTTAGCGAACGCGATATTAAAATTAATGTCAATAACATACACCAAAATTAAGCCAAAAAACTCCAATTTCAGAAAATCATAACTTATAAATTTTTTGAAATATTTCCGGTAAACTTCGGAAATCTTCATTGTAGAGGTAGATGAACGCACCAAAAAAGTTTTGTTAAAATCTGTTACTATCATGCAGCAAAGTCTGATGATTTCAGAAATAATTACCCTATAGTCAAATATTGGTAGGTAAGCAGTCTTGTACCAAAGTAATAGAATATTTGTTGTAGTGAAGTAAACAGATTCTAGATTTGATTTTGTTTACCATATTTTCTATTTGAGGTTAACTACTTTTCACTACAAAGACGATAGATCCCTTAGTACAAAGTAACTCTAATTTAATGCTGTAAAAATTACTACTAATTGGATTTATAGGCTTCTGGTTTTATTCCGTATGGTAACTTTATAAGTGGTCTAGCTTAGAAACATTTTTGTGCCACTTCTAAACAAAACGGTGAGTTACTTACATTTTAGTTTTATTAGCCACCATACAATTTTAACAATTAATAATTTTTATGAATAAATGTCAAGTCTGACCGGGTTGATTCCTTTAGTGAATGAGTCGGGCCTGGGATTTTCTTAGGTATAGTAAAATCATAATGCGGAATTATTCAAAGTTAACAGAAAAATGGGGATACGTGGATACGTTAGGCCATGGGCCAAGTAATGATAAATACCGGATATTTACTACGACGACCCCGTGAATAATTTTTTTAAACTGTCCCTTAAAAATTTACTCCCAAAATGACGTAGGTCTGCGATCGGGTGTTAGCGCTATTGGAGCGGTTTTTCGAATAAAGTTACTAAAAGTAATGTTCTAGATTTATCATTATTTGGCCAATGGTTAGGCCTACTCACTTTCGGACTTCGGTAAAATAAAGTTATTACTAAGCCTTGCCTATTGAAAACTTATTAACCGGAAGTTTATCGCACAAAAATCATAGCTTTAAATCTTCAAGATAATTTTAACCCTAAACTATTCCTCTCTTATATTTCCTTTGGATTATTTCCACGCATTAAAACAATATGTTAAAGACAGACCGGATTAGTAAGTACCTCAGCTACTGTCAGTCTGCCACTCGTTAAATAAAAAATAATTGTCTGCTTTACTGGACCATGGCCCGACTGGACTATTGGAAAGAAAAAGAAAAAAAAAACCAAAGACTATATAACGCTTTGATTTGGTAGCAATGATGCTAGGGATAAACAAATTAAATAATTTAAGTGTTTGAAAATGTAATTTATCTGAAGCTAGTCTAAAGTATTTGACCACAATTAAACTGCTAAAAATAATTAATTTGCATTTTTGAAGCCATATATAGGAAAAATCGAAACGTGAAAGTCTTATTATTTTCACTATTTCCTTTTACCGCTCTCAGAGCGCTACGAACCCTCTGAACTACACTATTTATAAAAAGGAAAATTAGTGGATAACAAAGAGTGGACCTCAGAGCGCTCTGAGATAATAAAAAGGAATTACCCATTTTTAAGAAAAGGTATTTAATTAAAGAAAACCGACGGGCGCTTACTTAAAAAGTAGTTAAATATTAATTAAATAATCTAATCTTAAATTTAAGGCATTCAAACTAAATTTTAATTGTCTCCTTGGCGTTTTCTTAAAACTAATCTTTCAGAGCGCCAAATTAGACTTATAATCATTAAATATCCGCATATATTATTTATTATGAAATACTTGGTATGATAGCATTATAATATCATAAAATTACAATATAAAACTATAAAAAAAATAAAAATTAATAGTTATTAAATTTATTTTGTTTCAAAATAATTGAAATTTATTTAATTTTGATAAAAATTTAAGTTTTGATAAAAAATTTGGAATTCAGTCACTAATTTTGAGAAATAAACAATATTTATATTAATTACTCTAATTAAGTAACCTGACATTAAAAGCCTACTTTTTGTGTATACTCGCAGCGTTTAACAGCATTGTTAGGTGATAGCATCATCAAAACATATTTGGACAATCGTTTTCCAAGATTTTCAAGTCGTACACATTTTCTATAAGTTTCAAAGCTTTTGCGATGAAAGTTTAGTTATACTATGAAGACTTGTGATCTGGAAATCAGAGGCATGGGTAGTACACCGTACTCATGGCCTTGGCTATAATAGCAGATGAGTTTGTCAAAATAGATAAATATCGTATTTAGCGTTTAAACAATAGTTAACCAATATATGTACAATTTTATTGTTTTATACGTCTAAGTACTGTTTAATTTTCGAGTACGCAACTTTTTTACTTGAAAAGATGCTTAATTATTAAAGTTTTTGATGTTTAAACATTTTTCCAATTTAAAAGTTTGTTCGCACTGGGAAGCTTCGCGAACCTATTAGGAAATTGTAGGTTTCTAAGGCTTTGAAGCGCAAAGTGTGAACTTGGATAAATAGGCCTAAACAACCGCGGGAAAGCTAACAAATTGGATTCGTCTAAAGTAAATAGACATGTAGTTCATGTTTAAGTTGATACAAATTGTGAAATTTAATAAGTAATTATACAATTAATGAACTATTATCTTAAGAATATTTTTTTTTATTTGGAGTTATTTGTTTTTTGTCTTTCCCTATATGGTCAAAGCAATAGTAATATCTTGGTTTAATTATAGTAGGAACTTGGATTAATTTTAGTCCTAGTTCTATATTGCAAGGTATATATATTTTTATATCTAAGATATTACCATATTACGACTTTTGATATTAATAATTAGTTAGTCCAAGGTACTACAATTAATCCCATGTAAATTTAAACTGATCAAATTATGCAATATGTTATGATGTGATGTGATAAATCAGTTAATTTTCTAATTTTAATACCACTACAGGTCTTGTATAACAATATTCTGATACTGCCAACCAAAATATGTTCAATATTTAGAAAGTTTTAAAATATACTGTAATAATCTGCAAAGCTAATTAATGGGGTAAGCTTTGGTCACATATCATACTGTACGTTGCCTCCGCTATACAATGTTGGCCATTTATCTGTTAATATTTGTTTTTGGGAACCGAAACCCATAAGTGACATGAATTTTAGCTTGCGTTCCTTATTATTCTATTTTAATGTAAGCAGTAACTCGGCGCTGGAGAAACAATCATTGTTTGTGGTTGAGATTTTCTTACTTAAGCGGATAAACTTGGTGTCTTAAACTACTTTGAAATTAGGTGTAACAGGACCATTTTAGTGAAATTAAAATAAATTCTACCAAGAGAACGAATCAGAGTTTCTAAAATCCATTTACGGGTAAGATTTTTTTGAGTTAGTGACTTCCATTTTTTGAGCGCAGTGGACATTTGAAACGTGCAAGAAGACTTTTTACCAGCTGAAGCAGCAGGGTGGGGGGGGATTTGGACCAGTGTCTGCTATTGTGTGCCAATTGGGCAATTGAACATGCCTGTCTAGTAAGCGTATGTATTGTCTTTGTTTTGAAATACTCCCAACGGTTCAAGAGTATAGATCAACACATGTGGTTAAGAAGGTATTATCTTAGTTTCTAAGAAAAATGCAAAGCAATATAGCTGAACCACGTACCGTGATTTAACTTCTAGGAGATTTAATTAAGGCGCAACTGAAAAGAGTGTGATATCATTGTGTCATGCACTATTTATTTAAAAACCTACCTTTTGAAGGTTGCCGCTGCCATTTTCATTCTATGAATTTGAAAATTTGTGTAACAAACTTAAGTGAAAGTGCCTGTGATGACTGGTGTCAGGTATTACATACTTACTTCCTTATGAAGATGTCAAACTATGGTAAACTACTAACGTTAATTTAAAAGAGTACTGTAAAATGGCCTTTTTCGTTCAAGTTCTTTCATTTCAAAATTTCACCTACAAGCTATTCTTCTATGTAAAAATCAAACATTCCTCTAGTACAAGGATGGCCAACACATGGCTGGTCAAGATTTATATTGCGGCCCGCGAACCTAAATTCTAGTAGCTAGTGCTACTCATTTAAATTTTCTACATATGCACCTATTTTAAAGAGATATTTCAGATACGTCCGGTATTTTGTGCAATTGAATTGAATTAAAAGGGTAGCTTTGTTCCTAATTTCATTAATGTCAAACTTTGAATTTTAGAATTTGGCCCTCGACTGGAAAAGGTTGCCCCCCCCCCCCCTTCTCTAGTACTTGAAATATCTTTGGTGACTTATTTATTCTTTAATTAGATATAATATTAAGTTGTGAGGCTAGTTTTGTGCTAATCCAGCATCTTTCGCTTTATTATGTTATAACTAATAAACAATGCAGTCAAAAATATCCCAATTTATTTCAAGTACTAGAGGAGAGACTCTAGTTGAACTTAAACGAAATAAGGCAAAGGCAACAGTACTCTTTCCCCTATAACTATATCCCTTTTAATCAGGATAAAACATTAATCATTTCATAAATTTCTTATTTTAAGTTTTATTACTCAAGAGAAAGTATACATGTAAAGTTTTGGTAGAATTTTTATAGACATCAGTTTTTAATGTTTACGAACAAATTTTTCATTTGTTGTATAATCAGTTTAATAATAAACGTAGTATTATATAATCTTGCTTCAATTAATTTAAATCATGATTTCTTTGAGAGTATGGATTAACTAACTAACATGATTCCTCCATATATAAGAAAAAACATGAATATCTATCAACTAAATCACCTGCTATAAAACTATATTAATAGTTAATTATGAATAATTTTGTTTAGGATTGTAGAAAGTTAAAACAATAGGGGATATTGTTAATATAGAAAGCCCAATTGAAACTTCTAAATTTTTTGTAGTCCTCACAAGATCAATAGATAACATTACTTAAGTTAAACTATGGCTTCCTAATTTATTAATATAAGCAGTATCACGTTTCTTGTAATACTACAAATATAATACGCAGTGTTTCATAAATTTTTCTTGAGGCACGTAAGAGGGGAAGTGCCAATTTTTTTTAAGATTGGCGTTTACTTGCGTATTTAATGATGCTAATTCAGATAATTTATAACCAACAGAGCAGTTAATGGAATAATCAATATAGAAAGACAAATTGAGTTGCTACCACTTTTCTGTTGCCTTGAGTGAGAGAAGGGAACAGATAAGAAAGGGAAAAGTTTATTTGGAGGTGTCTTTGCTGTAATAAAGGTCAGGTTGGTCTCCATGCAAAATCCATGGTAGCAACCCTGCGTGTAGCCCAAGGGCATTGCCCTATTTCCCCCATACAAAACGACAGCTCTGAGTTTCATCTCATCTCTACTTTTGTGAATTATAATGGGAGATACTCTAATTTAATCCACCCTATTAATCCCTCTAGTAAAGAAGTAAAAACTTTTCCAATCTAAAATCTTGTGTTTTTAAACTGATTTGGGCTTCTGTTTAAACAGAATTGATGCAGCTTGGAAGTGTGGTCATAACCAACAATATCTGGCACAATAATTAAATCTATAATTGAAAACTAAAGAAAACGCAAGCATTTATTTAGGGTCTATTCATAGGACAAGAATGACTGAACTACTGCCTTAAAGTTGCATCAATAATATGTAATTATACTTAGGAATAATAATTATGTGGAGACAAACTGCAGGCACCATAGTCATATTATTATGCTCAGATGGGGAAGGAAAAAAGTAACCTAAGTCTGTTTCAATAATTTTAGGGTACGTAAAATATACCAAACCAATGATAAACAGGGGAGTTAATTCATCCTAAGGGATGGAGACTAGCTTGGGGAACTTGGTGGATTGAGAGAAACGCTAAAAATTGTCTGAACTATACATTCTTTGTTGCATATAATATTAAAATTATTAACTGAACCAACTGACCAACCAAGAAAAAATTCAATCGATCTTAAAATACCTAGGAAGTTTTCCGTAAAATTATCTCCAGGCACATTGCTAATCACATTATATAGCAGAGGGCTCTTCGATCTCATTAAGTAAGACATTATAACTGAATGGTACTATTTTTCCGTGGCTGGCCTCCACTGTGATTTTGCGCTGAGCATTTCATTTAACCTCAATTGTTTTATTAGATAATTTTAATACCTGTTCAGTAGTTTAGTTTGAATATACCTTCATATAAAATTAGACTTCGAGACTTGTTTGGGGAATGTGTATTAGTTATTTTAGAACAGGCTATGAGCAGTCAGTCTTAAGTAATAGTTGAGGCTTTGGTTTTTCAACATTATTTTCCATTGTATCTCCCTCTCAATGTAGCATATGGTTTTTCACAGAAGTTTTTCTAAACAATGGATTGTGTAAGAAACTAAATATACGATCTGACTTCAGAACGATGAAAAAAAAATCAGTATTATATAGGATCATAGTATATAGGCAATTATCGTAAGCATATTCATGGGCAGTACTTTTCTACATACATGAATATTAGCAGTATAAATATTGAATAATAGGGACCCTAACACACTGCCTTGCGGCACCTCATTTTTTATATTTAATGGTGGTGATATAAAGACATCAAGGGCCACACATTGAGTTAAATTACCCATTTTAAATAAAATACAGTTGGTTTAGCAAAGCCATGTTCATTTCTCTTGCACTTAAAGGGCAATGCAAATTGTGATGCAGATGAAATAATATCTTATAGATAAAAATAACACCTGCCCAATACCGTGTTCATTCCACTTCCAAAAAATTTTAGGGTTCCGCTCTCTCCTCCAGGGCTGTAGCTAGCGAAAATTAAGCCCGGGGCGAGTTTAAATTTGGCGGCCCTTAAGATAATAATGTTATAGAAAAATGATATTTTGGCGCCCCAGACCCTGCTCTCCTCACTCCATCATGATTTCTGTTCCCACCGAGTCATTTATGTTTCTGCCACTGAAAGGTTTTTGGTTTTTATTAATTACTTTTTACAATTTAGAATTAGTTTCCCTTTCAAAAAACATTTTCTTAACACTTCTACTGACTCGCATCAAACATATGGACTAATTATAGTACTTCGTACGAAGTACTATAATTAGTCCATGCATCAAATAACCACTATGCTATGATGGGAAGTATGGCTAGTTTATGTCCTCAAATTTTTTCCAAAAATTAATTGTGAGTATGCAAAATCTTTATTTAATTAACATTGTTGTACACTATCTTTCAAATTTTTTAGATAAAGGTACAAGCATTTCAGAAACTGCAAAGGAAGCATTTGCCAAAGAATTTATGGTTGGTGTCTGCACCAGGGTTCAATCCGCATAAGTCATTTAATTTTTTTAACTTTCCAACAGTATTAAGAAATATCAATTAATTACTAAGTTATGCAAAGTCTTATATAATCCTAATATTTTCCACTTATTCAATATAATAATTGTGAAAAATTTTCACACTTCTTTAATAATTCAAAATTAAATCTAATATTATTGGCTATGTTTGAGAATCATTAAGCTAAACTAAAATAATGCTAAAGGACATTGAAACGAAACTGGCTGGTCACCTTTGGTGAAATTAAAATAAATAACATTGAGATATTTTTTATTTTTGTTCAAAAGCATGTAAATGATTCAAACACCCAAACATGGTTTGGCCAAATTTAATATGAAATATGTCTGTAGAATGAGCAGTGGCATAGCTAGGGGGTGGGGGCGGCCTGCCCTGGGTACCACCCGTCTGGGCGTGATTTGGGGGTGACACTGCAGGCCGTGAAAAAAATAAAAACTTCCACAAACTAGAGACTAGTAGCCTCACCATGATATCCACCCCGGGTGTCACCCATGCTAGTTATGCCACTGAGAATGAGGTTAATATACTTCCATGGATATACATGGGAATAGGAACTTTTCTTCAAAATTTTTTTGAGAGGCAGAGCTACATTGTCTGCTTGTTTCTCACAAAACCATTATGTATGAATAGCGTGTACTCCAATGCACAGGAATAATTTGTAAACAATTAATGCTATCATGAACAATATTTATTAAATAACTTTCAAGTAAATAGGTGTGTATTAATTTAGACCTCAAATATGAATTGGAAACTATAGACTATGTATATTACTTGAAAAATCCAAATTGAAATTTAATTCTACTAGAACACTCAAAGGGGGTGAGAAATTAAGTTAAGAGGCTTACTGGATTAAAGACATTTAAAAAATTTATACATCATTGGGCTGAATATGTAGCTATAGGGTATATGTTTATAGATTCTTGGTATTGTGTAAAAACAGTAAACTTTTAGAAAAAAACAACAAAGTTGTGCGGATTCGTTAAAAGTGGAGCAAATTAAAGAAATTGTAACTTTAATTATCAAACCTTATAGTAAGTTTTTGAAATCTTAATTCTTTGTTTTCAAACTTTATCTTCATTTAATGTTATCATAAGTAACAGAATTTCAATAAGTATGACACTTCCTATTGCTTTAATGCTAATTTTCTAAACGAACCTTTTTTCGCCACTGAAACGTACTCTCTTCAAGCTGTGATCGCTACTTACAGTTTTGGATGACTACTTTATGATAAAAATTTAAGCCTAATATCGGAGAGCACAGTCTGGAGTTGCAAGGGGCTTTGGCTTTGAAGCCCGGGTGTGAATCACACGTGATAAAAAAATGAGCTCGTGGCACCGAGAAACACTATTGGAAACCAGATATTTCGACTTAGCGGAAGTCTCGCATATTTTAGACACTAGAGGGCTCTGTGCTGAGAAAACATCTTGATTACGCAATAAATATGAAAATCACTTCGGTTGTAAATCTTGTTAATTGTAATACTTATTGTTATTATGTTACGGATGATGTTATTCCTAGGTAATTCTGTACTTGCTTATTTCTTTTGCCATGCAAATGTTTTGGATAAAAATCTTAAATATTAGTTTATTATTTTCGGAATACCTAGTTCTTTTTTTTCAACTTAAATTCAGACATTGAAATTATTTTTTAGTTTTAAAAAATTTATTTGAAATTTCATTATTTTATTTGGCAAATTTTTGTCTAGGTTAAATTCACATTTAACTACCTTCTTTTTTCAAAATATTTTCCATTGATGAGCTCAAGTTCCTGTATTAATGAGTTAATTTCTTGATTGATTACTTCTCATAGAAATATGGCAGCCAGTTACTTCTATAAGGAAGTTTCCACCCCTGACTGGGGCCTGAAGACTTACCTTTTTAGCTCAGTGAATAACCAATGTAAGTGGATTTTTAGGCATATGGCTTAACCTTGAAGAATCCAATTTCAATTGCGGTTTATATTTTTTTGCATTTAAAAACATAGGCCTAAATGTTGGTCTCTTCTTACTTTTTCGCGTTTAACTCAAAATATTTGTTTTTTTGCAAGATTAATTTCTGGTTAAATCAAAAAGCCCACTTTTCTTTGGATAAACTGTAAAATCCTCCTCATGATGATATTTGTTAAGGTGAATTAGTCTTTTTAGCACCTTTTGCTCTGCAATTATAGAAAAGCCGAAGTTGGATCCACAAATTGGGTTAGCCCCAACCTCACCATGCAGATATAGCTATCAAATGTCGCAGCATGTCATAAACAAGTAGTATATAATACCTCAATTAATAGTGACAATTATTCTCTAGGTCAGGATTTTTCCGTAAAAGAACTAAATAGGAATAGAGTGGAATTTGAAAAAGTTTATGAATCAGAAGGTTTTTCAAAGAAACTAAATGTCAAGTAAAATACATTTAGATCGAGGAACGTAACTTATTACTAACACACATTTCTTTAGCACCATTTAGGTTAAAGTTGGCGCTAACATTTCAAATTATAATTTTTTTTATCAAAAGTCAAAATTTAGGCCAGAGATTCCATGGGGCTCATCAGTACTGTGTAGGAACTCTGGCTATCCTCGGAAATCTGCCAATATCAGTAAAACTAATAAACATTCAAGAGTGCAATATATGTGTGCAATGGACTGCTCACATATAGGGCACACTGAATGTTTATTATAACAATTTTGCATTTCAATAAATTTTCCAGCTAATATTAAAAAATCCTGATAGCAAAAAAAGAAAATACAAAATTTAGCTTATTTCTATAATTTTGTATCTATTGTACAATGTATGAGAAATTGAAAATAAAACCGTATCCAAAGATATGAAATCTACATTTTATTTCGAAAGACAGTTTGTATCAATAATTTTTACAAAAACCATGGATTTTGAATACAATTTCAACTGAGATTATTAGGTTCTTCCAAGGGCAAAAAACATTGCTTTAGGGAAGGGTCAAAATAACGATACAATTTAGTTTAAAAGGAGTGTACAGTCTCATTTGCATGTTAAGCCAAAATTATGCCTTATATATACAGAATTTAATTGTGGAAGCACAATTTGCTTTGGTTAAAAAAAACATTACTTCCAATTCATGATAGCATCATCTTTCTCATGAATTTTGTAAATCAACCTAAAAACAAACGGAATTTTAGGAAATATAGCAAGTACAGTTGGAGAAAAAGGGCAAGGCTTAAACTAAGTTGAATGAAAAACATTATGGTTCTTTTGTGTGACATGGGGATCATGTGTGGTGCCAAGTTTACATATTGATAAATAATCCATGCCTGTTTCTATTGTAATAATTTGAGCCACACTAGCTTCCTTTAGAGATTATAAGTGTGTACATATAATTTACTGCTATTGTAAATAGTGTACGCTATATACTGAGGGAAAAATGAGCCAGTCCATGCATAGCCGATTCACAATATTTAGGTGCAGTAGAACATTTGTAGTTACCAAAAGTAATTATATATAGTTTTTACTTTGCTTAGAGACTTGCTAATATTTTTAAATGTAAAAGCTTATAACAATAAACTTACTAAACAAAAAACTTTTGTTCCCCCAATTGATAAATGAAGAAGTACAACTCAAGAAATTGACCTATAATATTAATATGACGATCTTAAAAATATTGAGACTAGCAGAAGATATATCCTAGTCATTAGATGGTATGTCTAATAATATTGTTTAATATAATCAACAATGAAAGGAAAAGGATTTTTTAGAGGTCATGCATTTTAACAAACTCTTCTAGAATTATCTAATATATTATTGCTTAATCGTTTGAAGCTATTTTTTTCCATGTTTTAGTTTGTGTAGTCAGTTTAATTGTTAATAATTAGGCCTAGGTAGAATGCTATCAATGCTAGCTCTTAGCTAAAATTTAGACTAATGTGGAACTATTCCACAACTCAAAAAAAATTCAGCTTAAAACTTGAATCCTTAGTTTCATTGCTATATCTAATGATGTGTTAAAGTAAAAAAAGGTTGGACCATTATGACATCAGTTAACAAAACCATATGGAAAGAGCCTGGCCCCTTCTGGTTATGGCCATCCTGGAAAGAAAAATAAAATTGAAAGAGGGAAGTCCCTCCTTGGATGCTTTTGGTTATTTACTTCTGGTAATGATAAGACTGAAATATTATTAAATTCATGCAAAAATTGTAAATACCTAGAGATTTTTCAATAGTTTAAATTTCTCTATTTTCCTTGGAAAACCTTCTCACCCATTTCACGTGTTCCTATGGCTCAATTTCAAACAAACTACCTCACTAAGTGTATTGCTGACAATGACCCTAAAGGCTCTTGATATGAATGCTCAGTTTACGGCCTTTCCACTACCTAAGGTATTGATCAAGACCTGTGCTTGCTCAAAAATGTTTTCCTGGTGCTCATTCCTGCACAAACATACCTAAGTCTATCACTTGATCAGTTGAAGGGTGTTGCTGGTGCAGCAATGATTCCTTGCAGATTATCTTTAACTGGAAATACTAGTTGACATGTATCTGTAGTTTAATATTTACAAGATTTTTACCTACTACTAAACCTAATTGGCTTCAAGAAAACTAACTGAAGTACTAGTTGCCAAGATGAAAGAAGGTGGTTTTACCTTATTCCATATGCTATAAAAAAAATTATCCTCTTAATGGCAAGCCCTCTAAAGTCATTTAATTGAAAACATTTAAGTTCCAAGCTATAACTAATAGCACAAATATTCATGAGATTAATGAAATAGCTATACAATCTAAATTGATATATGACTGAATTCTTCATTCATTTTATGGTTCAATGAGTACATCTCTAGACGTAAGTAGTGAGAAAAAGTTATAAAAACATACCTGCATCTTTCAAGTTATAGCCATAAATTTTTTTTCAGTGGATATTCTAACAAAAAATATTCTTTCAGGTATAATGAGAGCGCAAGATTTGTAGTATTAGTTGTTTTTCAGCTGGCTGCTGATAACTCAACTTCTTTTGACCTTGAATTGGAAATTTTGCGCGCTCCTAGGTCGAAAAAAAAGTTTTTGTTTTTATGAAACCATTTTATATACATAGAAATAGCTATACCCACAATTCTCAAGCGTAATTTATCGCGTCAAAAGACTGGGATGGAAATTAGCTTTTATTTGACTCGATTTTCTCATTTTCATTAAGAAAACGCCCTCCGATTCCGAGCGCTTTTTTGATAACTTTGGTTCATTTACTTCTGCTACTACATTATTTGTATAAAAATAATTTAACCACAAAATATTTTGCATAAGTAAATTTTAATTTTTTAAAACATACATGTTTTTAAAGTCGGTTGCCATAAGAAGTAAGAAATCCAATTTATTAATTCACACAAAGAACATGTAATACATTAAAAAACAAAAAAACAAACAAACTTAAGGCAGGGAGAACAAACAATCTCCTAGCGAAGTGCCCAGAGTTTGTGTTGAACACAGAATGAGTTGCCTCTGCACTGTGATGGCAAGGCATTGCTAAAGGAAACACACCACCCGATTTGACGACCTATGGAATGTATCAAGGCAAGACTATCCAGCCCAAAAGATCAGATATTTTAAATGGTGACCGCAGTGAAAATAAACTGATTAATTAAGATCAATTTACTTTCATAGCTGTTTGAAAGTAGATAGTTTTTCCTGCAAAACCTAGAGGCTAAATTTCTTTTCAGTTTCACTACAAATGTATATTGTACCAGTTTCCAAAAAGTAAAAAACCATTACATTTAAGGGGAGTTAATATAAATTATTAAAAATAGTATTACAGCATTAGCTTCAAAACTAAAAAAGAAAACAAATTTAAACAATTTTTTGCTACAAAAAACAACTTAAAACAGATAAATTGAGTTAGTGGGTTTAGAAAAAGATGAAATTTCAGAACTTACAACATCATCAAAAGCTATTTATTTATCTTACGTCTTATCACCAATTTTATTTTTCAAAATTATTTAACACTGCATTTAGGAAAGGTATTTGGAAACTGAAAGATATTTCTATCCTACAAGGTTATTAATATTTGGTCAAATGAAAAGAGACTTAAAACTTCTAATATTTGGTCTGCTACTTTCCTCCTATTTTTTTATTATTGGCAGTATAAGTTTTGATTACTTTTTTGAAATGAATTGAAAAGTTCTGCACATAATAAAATCTATTAAGATGCCCTAGATTAATTTTGTACATCAAGTGGAGTGTAAGAGAAAATCTACCAGTTAACACTATACATTCCATTCTTAAAGAAAACACACTACTAACATTATAAAGATCGTTTCCATTTTATCTTTCTTTATATTCAACAAATATGCTTTAAAACAATACTGTGAAATAATAAAAAATTATTAATTATTGAAATATGGCTTTAATTTTCCATAATTACTATTTATGGAAGAAAACATTTTTGGGCTATTGCGATTGGTGAAAGCAAAGTTTTTTTTTAAATAATTTTTCACTATCTTATTAAACACCTTCCATTTAAAAAAAATTAATTTATTAAGCTTTAAAATTATTCAATTTTTTAATCAGTTAAGCTAATACCCAAGGCACCAACTAGGCCCAAGTCATCAAGGAACTTATAATGCCTTTAAATCAGGTGGCTGGGTTACAATGCGTAGGAGGGTGGTGGCAAGCCCTTCATACCACGCGAGCCAACAGCTCCCTACACTTACTATTACCATTATCCTCTAAAAGTTTTTACGGAAGGGGAAACCAGAAAACTTGGCATAAGCTTAAGCATTTCAAATTGATTACCACCTGATTAGCTCTGTTATAAAAATATTACATATATTACACATCAAAAGTTAATGAAAAACGGCATTTAGTACCCAATATAATGACGATTGACTTTTACTGGCAAATAATTATTAATAAATAGAGGCTAAGAATGTAGAAGTTTCCAGGAACACAAAAAATTACATGATAATTCAAGTTTTACTATGCCAGTTGACCTTGGCACACATAATACACTTAAGTAAAACAATTAGCCTAGCTGATTAATATTATTATTATTATTATTATTATTATAGCCATACTAGCAATGACACATTTTTGTACTGCTTGGTATTTTATCTTAATAATAATGAAGACTTTATTGTCAGGAATTATTACAACAGACAAGGATCTCCCCTGCAGCATAGCTGATGATTTCCAAGGGATCCAAGATAATTTAATTTAAGCACTGAAATTGATATATTTTACATATTTGCAAGAAACACATTACTGAGAGTAATAAGAAGAATAAATTAGTTATTGCATTACAAATTGCACGTTTGAAGAGACATATCCATAATGTCCCGAATTTCATTTGGTAGGCTGTTACACATATTAATTCCCCTACAGTTCAGGGAGCTATCCGGAAAATTATAATTTAGTGTTTCAACAAAGAAATTTCGTTAGCTGGCTCTTTTTTATATTATAGTTATGGATGATAGTTGGCATGCGAAAGAATTCTAGAATATAATCCCGTGCGAGTTCCTTAAAGATAAGATGCATAAATATTGCTAGGTGCCTGTTATGTTTAACTTAGAGCTTTTGATTGAAAGAGTGTTTACCCTTACCAAAAATAAGTTGTCTAGGAACTACTTAAAAGTTGATTTTAAGTTGGTATTTACTAAATATGAACTAAAAACCAACTAATTAATTACCAACTTAAAGAAAAAAGTATTTTCCCACCAACTTAATAACAACTTATTATTTTGAAGTATGCTGACAACTTAAGCCTACTTAAAAAACCAACTTAATATTAAGTAAATGTGTATACCAAATAAAATCCAACATATTTTTTGGTAAGGGTTGTTTATTGAAATATGTTGAGAACTTAAGCCTACTTAAAACCCACTTTATATCAAACTAAATGTGTATACCAACTAAATACAAACTAAAATACAACTTATTTTTTGGTAAGGGTCTGCAGTTGATGACCTCCGTGAACATCCAAGTATAGTTTTACAGATTGCATTTAATTGATTTTGTAGTATATTAAGTTTAGTAGTCTTTGCGGAGCAATAAAGTAAGTCTCTGTAGTAGTCATACAGAGGTGGAATTATTGAGCTAACTAAAATTGTTAGGGTAGCAGTATCTAGACTTGCAATAAAAATTTGCAGAGGTTAACGGTAATAGTGAGTGTAGGGAGCTGTTGGCTCGCGTGGCATGAAGGGCTTGCGACCACTCTCCTAAGCATTCTAACTCGGACACCTGTTTAAATCCCTTACCAAAAAATAAGTGGTCTAGTAACTTGAAATATGCTGACAACTTGAGCCTACCTAATACCAAGTTAATATCAATAATAATGTGTATACAAACTGAAATAAAACTTATTTTTTGGTAAGGGTTGGAATAAGACAGTTTTTTTGTGATCATAGTGCCAATTTTTTTTCCTGCCTGCAATTTCAAAACTCGTTATTTTACGCTTTCGTGTTGGTGCAATAATGAGTTAATGTCGCGATTTAAGTGCGAGTTGTTGAAAGCATACCACACATTACCAAAGATGAGCCAACGTGACACCGCCGCGTCTTCTGATCTCTCAGCCTTGTTGAACAAATTTTTTAGAGACGTTCACTATTATAGTTACGAAGATTATATTAAGACTATTTTAAAAGATCGTAATTCAAATGTCAATAATATGCGCATAAAAACAGAACTACATGTACATGTATTTAAAGTGGTTTTTTTGGAACCGGCGTAGTGTTAACACTTTTACATGGTCCCACCCTTACCAAAAAATAAGTTGGATTTCAGTTTGTATTTAGTTTGTATACACATTATTAGTTGATATTAACTTGGTATTAAGTAGGCTCAAGTTGTCAGCATATTTCAAGTTACTAGTTGAAGGGGTAATGAGTTGTTATTCAGTTGGTAGGAAAATACTTCTTTTGCTAAGTTTGTAATTAGTTGCTTTTTAGTAGTCAGGAAGTTACATATATTATTTTTAAGTTGGTTTTAAGTAGTTGAATGTAAATGTCGATTCTGGTAGTTTAGTTTGGGTTAAAGATACATGGAATAAATGAGTTCAAACAGTGGTTAGGTTGAGAAAACTATACAATCAAATGTAAGCCTTTGTTATTTATCTTTGATAAATTTGTGCTTAGTTTCAAAAACTTAGTTTAGTTTTAATGCATATAAAATATTAAAAAAAATTTGGTTGTTCATAAAAAATTTACAAATTCCATTGAACATCCCTTACCAAAAAATAAGTTGGCTAAAACCACTTACAACAACTTGTATTTCAACTTGGTTTTCAGTTTGTATATGGGACAAATGCCTACTAAAAAATAACTTAAATCGTCTTTATTAATCAACTTATTTCCAACTAAACCAGAATCGACATTTACATTTAACTACTTAAAACAAACTTAAAAATAATATATGTAACTTCCTGACTACTAAAAACCAACTAATTACAAACTTAGCAAAAGAAGTATTTTCCTACCAACTGAATAACAACTCATTACCCCTTCAACTAGTAACTTGAAATATGCTGACAACTTGAGCCTACTTAATACCAAGTTAATATCAACTAATAATGTGTATACAAATTGAAATCCAACTTATTTTTTGGTAAGGGCAAAGAGATAACTAATGTAATGATGTGACTAAAATCGAAACGAATGATATGGTACAGATAATAAAGGATTAATATTGATTTTATACATGATTTGGTTCCATCATTAGTCATTAAAGATTTATAACTCCTAAATTTTTTGCACTTTTAATCTACATGGTTGTCCAGGTTGTTTTTGAGACTCAAAAAAAGAGAGTAACACAACTTCCATACCATAAAGAAACCTTTAAAACTTGCCACTTTCTATGATTACCCATACCAAAAAATAAGTTGGCTTTTAGTTTGTATTTAGTTGGTATACACATTTTAGTTGGTATTAAGTTGGTTTTAAGTTGTCAGCATTTTTCAATAAACTAGTTAAAGGGGTAATAAGTGGATATTAAGTTGGCAGTATGGTTTTAGTTGGTAATAAGTGGTTTTTATGTATGGTTTTAGTTGGTATTTGTCCCAAATACAAACTTAAAACCAAGTTCCTAGACCACTTAATTTTTGGTAAGGGTATGCTAGCGGATGACAAAGTGCACAGGATACCTCATTTCATTGTAAAAACGTGTATCACTACATCAAATGCATGGGTCCAAGGCAAAATGTTTTAATTTTTTCTAGTTCATTTTAAACTTTTGATTTTATCTAGCTCAATTAAAGAAAATATCTTTATTAACTAATAAACCAAACCATTGACATGTAAAAAAGTCATAATTGGGCTCTTATTTTATTCTTATCATATTTCTTAAGTAAAAATAATAGCTAATAAGAGCTCAAATCGCTAAACCACGCAATTTTTAAAGAAAAGTAGTACAGTCAGAAAGTCAACCCAGTCCTGGAATGAAAAATGCAGCCCAGTTAGCAGTGGTATTAACTACATAATCAACAAAGTGTAAAAAGCACAACTGAAAAGTCAGTTCCGTCAAGTCTTGGCCCATTATTGCATTACAAGATCAAATTGTTATTATTAAATACAAATTAAACTAATAATTATGTACATAATAAATAAAACTGAATTATTGAAATAATTTATTTTAGAAAGCAAATTTTAAAGATATCGCAAACTTTTGACTGAAATAATCACGGCGGAACCTCTAAAAGGTTGTATGTACCTGTGAAAGTCTGCTTCAACTCTGGCGGTAAAATAGTATTCATCCACCTACGAAGGGAGAGCCATAGAAATAACACGTTTTTTGGCCAAGAGCAAGACTTTTGGTATTACGTCATATCCACTTTTGGTTGCATCAATTCGTGTCACTCTTAAATAAGAGTTTATTTTAATTATTTCTCATGGATATACGTCAAAAAAGTTAAACATTTCTCATATTCTTAAATGCAACTTAAAACAATGAAAGCTAAATACCAATGACTAAAAAAGGCTAAGTCTTCAACATCATAACCATAGGCGTATTCACACAACCAACAATTTTTGTCCAACATTTTGGGTGACAACAGCTTTAGAGTTCAAATTCTCAACCAACTTTACAAATTCCATAAAAAGCTGATGAGATTTCATGTGTTAACCTCCAAAGAAAATTACTCACAATTCTCAAATAAACACCTTAACTGCAAAAAAAATACATCAATTTACATTAATACAAGTATAACTGGTTATCATTTAGTGTTGTTCCTTCCAAAATTTATTAATTAAAAGACAAAGCCAAACAATATTAAAAAGTGAACAAGAAAAGTGTATTAAAAAGTAAAATTTATTTGTTTTAAATAAGTGTATTAGCACAATTAAGTAGCTAGTTTTATTTTAATTAATATCATTAGATTTAAATACTAAAACCCAAGCATCAACTACAAAAATCTGTCCATTCTTCAAGACATGGCCAACCAAAGCCTTTGTGAGGAGCTTAGATTGCAATCTATACTAAACTCATAACTTATACTCTAACAAATAAATATCAAATCAAACAAAAAATCTTATACTTCATCAATATTCACTAAAGAATTCAAAGTTCATAATGTATATTCTTTAATTCTACGCTCTATAAGCTCACATTTAATAAAATTAGTGATTTAAAATTTTATATCATAAAATGACTTCTACATTCAGCCAAGTTAAAATTCTGTTTTCCCGGTTCTTACAGAATTCCATAAAATCGGAGCACAATTGTTTAAGTAAATAGTAAAAATAAAAGGAATTGGATGAAGACGGAATTTGTTTAAAATAAGAAAACGTAATTGAAGACAAACAGATGATCAGAGGATTTGAATATGAATTTAAGCAGCAGATAGTCTGAAATATTTTAGGCCCGCCAAATCCTTTTAGATCTTGTAAGCAAAAGAAAAAATTAAAAGTCCATCATCCATTTTTTTGCACAGTTTTTGGGACTTTGGGTACCGTTTTAGTTTTGAAAGTCAAATTATTATTCCATACTTTTATAAAATTTAATAATGAAAGAAATTTTAGATAAATTAAATATGTTTTGTTCTAGAAAGTTTTTCATAGCTCTAAATAGCATAGACTTGTGGGGTGGCGGAGTAGTTAGCACTTTCGCCTCGCAGCAAGAGGATCCGGGTTTGATACCAGTTTGTGGCTCTGGGTGAAAATTCAGAACAGCTCCTGCGTTGAGCTTGCAAGTTCTCTCCCCACTGGTTTAAGGGGTTTCCCCCCCGAGCTCTTCCGTTTCCCCTTCCATTAGAACTTGTTGAGGTTAACGGTAATAGTTAGTGCAGGGAGCTGTTGGCTCGTGTGGTATGAAGGGCTTGTCACCACCCTCCTACACATTGTAACATGGCCTTGGGCATTAGCCTAGTTGATGATGATTATTAAATTGGAGCAGAAGCTAAATTGTCAGGGTTGTTTAAATAGTGCTAAATTTCACAGTGAAATTCTTTAAAATAGTGCTAAATATGAGATAGAAATAGTTTAAATAGTGCTAAATATCACAGGGGAATTGTAAGGGTTGTTTTAACAGCGCTATATTTCGGAACGGAATAAGAAGTCCACTTTCTTTGCTCATGGAAACAAAAGAGATAAAGAGAGCTAAGAAGTTCTCGGAAATTAGAAAAAGACTTCATTATTTATTTGATAAACAAAATAAATAAATACCAATATAAATTTGAAATTGGCCATTTATAACTTTCAGAAAAGGATGGAAACCATGAAAGTAATCTGGTCTGTTGCCTGCTCTCTAGTATGAAGGACACATTTTCAGTATAATTTCCAATATCTACTATGTGTCAAAAATTAACACACCCCGATGTTATATGTTTGTATCCATACATTATAATATGGGTGATTATATACATGTAAGTTTACATGTATCAGTGTGTAGATAAAACTAGATATGTATGTAACTTCACATAATGATTATAATATTGGTGAATATATCAGAGGGGACGGTAGTCCCCATAGCAAGGTCCGGGAAAGTGACTAGCTTTTCGAGACCGAGCTAGTATTATCCCAAAGCAACTAAGTGCTGATTTCAGCCCCTTGAATCTCCTCAACCACTCAAGAGTAGCGAGACAAGAAATATACCATTGGAAAGACCAGGCGCATACGACAAACATACAATAAAACAATAAATGTAGCGCTGTTATGCTAATAATGCGACGTAGTTCAAAGATAGCCAAAATGTCAAAAAAAAAAAACTTTCATCTTCTTCTTGCAGATCGCTCTAGAGCAAAAAGTACTTATTTGATTTGCATAGAAATTGGTGACCACCTTCCACCTGCTTTCCCATTGTGGCATTCCAAAGGATAAGTCTCAGTGTCTAAGTGTCGTTGAGTTAATGAGGAAAAACTTTAGCCCTACCACAATATTTTATCAAATGTTTGAATTGCGTCCAATCAGAACCTGTTTGTTTCCGTGGTTTCGTGTCTCCGCTATATCTACAAATGTATTATCTAACGATTTAGATCTATAGAAGGCTTCATCACTTTTCAATTTAATATACATTTTGATATAATAAGAACAGCTTGTCATAACTCCCACTATATTTATTTAGCTGAATAATTTGAATACATATTCAATATTATTTTTATTTAGCTGAATAATTTGAA
Source organism: Leiobunum rupestre (assembly GCF_980474605.1). Lineage (NCBI taxonomy): Eukaryota > Metazoa > Arthropoda > Arachnida > Opiliones > Sclerosomatidae > Leiobunum > Leiobunum rupestre. Next base: position 16,849,416 of record NC_143386.1, read on the forward strand.
TACATATTCAATATTATTTTTATTTAGCTGAATAATTTGAATACATATTCAATATTATTTTTATTTAGCTGAATAATTTGAATATTCAATATTATTATTAAGACGTGCCAGGTAAGAAATTGTAAAATGGTTAGCATACTTTTGAATCTAAAATCATACAATTTTCCCCTACACGTTTTTTTAGGAGGGGGGCGGGTTAGCTTAAACTATCTATTGTCTCAAAATTATTTAATTTGGGATGTGAAAATTTAGGATCAGATTTCCAAACCACAAAAAAAATTATCTCGCATTGTCTAATTCTTTTCTAGAGGTGCCAATTATGTTTTTGAGAGGTCTAGGTCCCAATTTCTCAAAGTGTTGGGATGATTGTTTGTAGTTTTAATGGGAATTTGTGTTTTTTACAAATAAATTTCCTGACACAAATATGCCTATAACTTTAGTATAATTTTAACTATAAATCTACCTGAGTGGTATAGTGGTTAAGGTGGGGTGGCAGCAGTGACGGCGATCCCGTGGGGGCTCTAGGGCTCAAGCCCCCAAAGGGAAAAACAAACAGGGCAGAGCCCCCACAGAAATAAAATTGAGAAGAATAGCAATCAGGGAAAAATTTATAATCTCACTGCCTTTATTTACTTCCGAAATCAGTCTTTTTACAGAAGTTAATTTGAGATTGCAGATGCGAGTAGCATTAAGATGATATAACCGTAAAATTGATTTCGATAGATTCGTCCAAACAAAATTACCTAAAATACCTTCGTAATGTATTTGCCCCAGAAAGGCTTCATTATCTATCCATGCACACAGATATTTTTCTAAAGATATTGACTTAACTTTTATTATCAATGTATTCATTGACGGATGAGATATTAGAAAGACTTTATTAAATATATATATATAGTACGAAAAAGTTTGAGCTGTACATTTTCTTGCTTAAGTTTTAAGTATATGGATTTTTAGATAAAAAATTAATTGCTTGTGCCTCCACAGAAATGTTTTCCGATCGCTGCCACTGGGTGGCAGAGTGGTTAATAGTTCTGGAACTACAAAAATGTATTAAATCTGGCCAAAAACCTTAAGGTTAAAATTCGAAAGGTCCTCTATTCTATTATTATATATGGGCCTGTTCATAACTCTTGGTAAAGGAAAGCCCACATATCACGCTACTTGACATCACATATGCTAGACCTTGCGCGACCTTTTTTTTCATGATTTGCAAGATCTATTTTAATCATGAAAAAAAAAGGACGCACAAGGTCTAGCGTATTTGATGACAAGTAGCGTGATATGCAGGCTTTTATTTACCAAGAGTAATAAATAAACAGGCCCATATAGAACTTGTCCATATGTCTAATTTAAGACCTTGCCCATGGTTTGATTTCAGTACGTTCATGGGCTGAGACATTAGGATGTAGTGTTGGGCAGAGGACCTTGCGAATTTTAACCTTAAGGTTTTTGGCCAGATATATATATATATATATATATATCTGGCCAAAAACCGTAAAGTTAAAATTCGCAAGGTCCTCTGCCCAACACTACATCCTAACATATATATATATATATATATTAATTATGTCAGCAGGCAAGCAGATATTTAGTATAATTTCTGCAGCCTCTCATATTTTGTTTATCATGGTAGCAAGAGATAATGCAGAGTTTGGAGCTACCTAAATTCGCAAGGTCCTCTGCCCAACACTACATCCTAATATATATATATATTAATTATGTCAGCAGGCAAGCAGATATTTAGTATAATTTCTGCAGCCTCTCATATTTTGTTTATCATGGTAGCAAGAGATAATGCAGAGTTTGGAGCTACCTAAATTCGCAAAGTCCTCTGCCCAACACTACATCCTAATATATATATATATTAATTATGTCAGCAGGCAAGCAGATATTTAGTATAATTTCTGCAGCCTCTCATATTTTGTTTATCATGGTAGCAAGAGATAATGCAGAGTTTGGAGCTACCTAACTTATTGGTTATGGTAATTTTATATATCTAGTAGTTTTATTTATGTGTATGGGGTTCGAGATCCATCACGTCGAGACACATAATTAGTACCAAAAATTTAAATTACATAGCAATAACGAGAAATACAGAGTTCCTTCCAGAACTGGGAACTGAGGGCGATAGCTTTCAGGTGCTCCGGGAGATAATTTTAATCCAGGACAGATGAAGGGAGAAACGAGTGCTTCCGAGAAGCTAGGTAAAAGCCTGGCAAAACGAGGGATGTTGTCCAGCACCCTCTCGGGGTCTGTGCCGAGAAAAAATATCATGGGATAAGGGGACCAGAGCGCTGCACGTTTTGTGAATAACACTATTCATGGAGGGTGAGCCGCCTAACACGTCTACGAGCAGCAAGGGTAGTCCAGTTGAAATTTGTCAGGACTCGAGTCATGCTGAAGCTCCACGGGAAGCTCACATTTGTTATAATATGAATAAATATGCATGCTCACAAGGCGCAGGGCATGCCATTGGAATATTTCAAAGAATGAATGTCGCATGTATTGTTGGGGGACCATACTGCCGAGCATTAAGTTTAGACCACTAGAGTTTTTTTGGCGAAGGAGCAATGCGCAAGGTGCATAAACCAAAGAGCTCTCGCAGCCTGAGAGGTAACTCAAACCTATGTGGGTGCTCCATTCCAGAGTGTCAGTGATGACCACTCCAAGGTAATGCTGAACGAGGGTCCATCAAGGGTGTAAATGGCATTAGTAACAGGACAGCCTTGTCAACGGAGAGACAGGACTGCACACTGGGAAGCGTTGAGTGGAAGCTTGCAAGCTATGCTCCAATTATGGATGCTATCCAGGTCATCAAAAAGGATAACCCCAAAAAAATACACATAAGTGGATAATAGGTGTAAATGTCGTAACCTGATACTTTTACTTCAGGAATTTCCCTGGTTTTATGTTGAAACACACAGAAAACTATTATTTAAAATATGAATAGTTTTTGCAAAAAATCCCAAATAGGTCTCTAGCCATTGAAAGAAAGGATAGGTGGGTCTTTTCTGGAAGTGTTCTTAAAAAATTAAGTGAGCCATGTTACCTTCTTAGTGTACATAGAGTACACAAAATAGACATTTTACCATCTAAATTAGTCGTTTAAAGTTAACTTTAAAAAAAAAATCGATTAATTACAGTAACAGTAAACAACAATAATTTTGGGCCTTGGCCTTATACACATGGCGCTGACTAAAACGACGAAATAATATCAAAATTAAACGAATTTATCACTGAAATATGGTCAATTATTATTAAAATACATGATTTATAATACCATTCCGTTTCCAAGATTAATTAGATTAAATATTACGCTTGAAAATAGGTTATAAAATCCTACTATGCCAAGAAAACGTCGTAGGCCGCTTTAAAATAAAATAGCAGACAACACTTACGACGAACTCTGCAGCCAAACAAAATCCATTCGTAATCCTTTACCCCTCCACAGCTTCCACAATACAAAATTGTAATCATGGTTAGGGTCTGATTTTCGGAACATTTCATTTCTCAAATAAAAGGGTGGCAGATTTTTTGGCGGCAAAAGTATAAAGACGGCCCTGACTATAGTTTTAAAACAAAAATAAATAAATTTTATAAAATAGTAAGATTTTATAAAACGAAAATTTCTAAAAAAAAGGTTAATTAACAAATAAATATAAATTAAATATTTTTATTATATTAATTATCTAAGAACGAGTGACACTAAATTTTAGACTAGAAATGAAGTTTATGAGTAACCTGGTGGAACAATATTTATCGAAGGAAATTGCGTTATAGCCAATTAGGTTTAAATATTCACTATACGAGGTAAAATTTATGTAGTCGCAGATTTTTTTAATGAAATTTAAAGAATTATAGTAAAGTTGGACTTGGAAAATCCATGACTTGAGCTATGGTCTGCAAGTGAGCGGGAGTGGTCAGCATTGAGCGAAGAGTTCTGCATGTGTTTGGAAAATCATTTTGCATCTTACCAAAACTCAATCGCAAGATAACCTCACTGTTTTACCAAATAACTATGGTCTTTCTCTCGACAATATATAATTTTTAAAAAACAGATACTAAATTTCTGAAATAAAAAAACAGTCACAATCATTAAAATAATATTTTATTTTATAAATCTGATCAGGAATTTGACAAAAGTTCGAGGTCGGAACTCTTTGTAGAAGCGGCTTATTAGACACGGAGTCGGACTCGTTCTCCTTCCAAATAATATTTTATTTTATAAATCTGATCAGGAATTTGAAAAAAGTTCGAGGTCGGAAGTTAGAGCGTCGTGGCTGGACGGGAACGGTTGGCGGTGGTGGCGGCTGGACGGAAATAGCTGGTGGTGGCTGGACGGGAACGGTTGGTGGCGGTGGCGGCTGGACGGGAACGGTTGGCGGCGGTGGCGGCTGGACGCAAATAGCTGGCGGTGGCTGGACGGGAACGGTTGGCTGCGGTGGCGGCTGGACGGGAACGGAACCGCTGGCGGCGGTTGCGGCTGGCGGCATCAGAACTCGTTGTAGAAGCGGCTTATTAGACTCGGACAGGGTTGCCACAAAACTTTGAGATTCAAATTCCCTGTTTTCCCTGACCATTTTAAGAGATTTCCCCTAACTTTTTAAGGCCAAATTTTTATTTTATATTTGACTTTTATCAGAAGTTAATAAATTTTAAGGAACTTATAATTCAGTAATAAGGTTATTGCAATGTTGAAAAAATTAGCCAAACTTTCAAGGAATTAAATAATAGTCATAGAATTGGTCATAGATCTGGTCTAAAAAATAACCTTAAAAAAGTGCCAAGATAAAATTTAATTCCCTGACTTTTTACAAATTCTAAAAAATCCCTTACATTTCCCTGACTTTTTAGGTCCATTCTTAAATTCCCTGACATTTTCCTGACTTTTTAGGTCCATTCTTAAATTCCCTGACTTTTCCTGTTTTCCCTGACGTGTGGCAACCTTGTCGGAGTCGGACTCGTTCTCCCTCCCAAATAATATTTTATTATATAATTCTGATGAGGAATTTGAGAAAAGTTCGAGGTCGGAACTCGTTGTAGAAGCGGCTTATTAGACTCGGAGTCGGACTCGTTCTCCCTCCCAAATAATATTTTATTTTATAAATCTGATCAGGAATTTGAGAAACGTTCGGGGTCGGAACTCGTTGTAGAAGCGGCTTATTAGACTCGGAGTCGGACTCGTTCTCCCTCTTAAATAATATTTTATTATATAAATCTGATCAGGAATTTGACAAAAGTTTGAGGTTGGAAGTTATAGCGTCGTGGCTGGACGGGAACGGTTGGTGGCGGTGGCGGCTGGACGGGAACGGTTGGCGGCGGTGGCGGCTGGACGCAAATAGCTGGCGGTGGCTGGACGGGAACGGTTGGCTGCGGTGGCGGCTGGACGGGAACGGAACCGCTGGCGGCGGTTGCGGCTAGACGGGAGCGGCTGGCGGCTCGTTCTCCCTCCCAAATAATATTTTATTATATAATTCTGATGAGGAATTTGAGAAAAGTTCGAGGTCGGAACTCGTTGTAGAAGCGGCTTATTAGACTCGGAGTCGGACTAGTTCTCCCTCCCAAATAATATTTTATTATATAAATCTGATCAGGAATTTGAGAAAAGTTCGAGGTCGGAACTCGTTGTAGAATCGGCTTATTAGACTCGGAGTCGGACTCGTTCTCCCTCCCAAATAATATTTTATTTTATAAATCTGATCAGGAATTTGAGAAAAGTTCGGGGTCGGAACTCGTTGTAGAAGCGGCTTATTAGACTCGGAGTCGGACTCGTTCTCCCTCTTAAATAATATTTTATTATATAAATCTGATCAGGAATTTGACAAAAGTTTGAGGTTGGAAGTTATAGCGTCGTGGCTGGACGGGAACGGTTGGCGGCGGTGGCGGCTGTACGGGAATGGCTGGCGGCGTCAGAACTCGTTGTAGAAGCGGCCTATTAGACTCGGAGTCGGACTCGTTCTCCCTCCCAAATAATATTTTATTATATAAATCTGATCAGGAATTTGAGAAAAGTTCGGGGTCGGAAATTATAGCGTCGTGGCTGGACGGGAACGGTTGGCGGAGGAGGCTGCAGGACGGAAATAGCTGGCGGCGGTTGGACGGGAACGGTTGGCGGCGCTTTCGATGGACGGAAATGGTTGGCGGCGGTGCAGGCTGGACGGGACCGGCTGGCGGCGTAAAGACAGGGACGTACGACGGCGACAGAACTCGTAGTAATTATTTTTTGATTTCTTGTATACTTCTGGTAACAGTGTTTATATCATAGATTAATACTAGCTAAAGTATTTAAAATTAAAACTAACTTTTATTCTAAATAAATTTCGAGCGATACATAAGAATTAAATATAATTTATACAGATCATAGAATCAGTGCTTCCCTAGCTTTTTAAGTCCAAGTAGTAATTATTTTGAGTTTTAATTGTCACTTGGTGTAATTTATTTATAATGAACTAATAGTCATACAGGGAAGTTCGCGGTGGGAAGGTGGCATTACCTCGTTGAACTACGACGGCGAAGCGCTGGATTAAGTAGGAAACTGTCGGCGTTTTAGCATTTTCTCTTGGCGTTTTTTTTGGGCGGAAATAAAGCGATTTTGTTTCTGCCAGCGAGTTCGTCGGTTTTCGTCTGATAGTGGAGATTTAAGCCTAGGCCTAAAAATGGATGATTTATCTGATCACAATAGTGAACTATTGATTAAAGCTCATGTAAGCGTTTTAAATTTAATGTTATTTTACATGATCTATCGTGTTCAAAGAAATATGAGTTCTGAAAGATCGGTTTGTGTGAAAGAAACATACTGGAAAAGAAGGCAACAAGGGTATCAAGAAAAAAAAACACGTTCCAAAATTCACAGAAAAGCACGTGGCCGAGTTCCGGATGCAAGAAGCAGGAAATTAACCATCCCCCCTGACATCACAGTCACCTTTGGAAAATGGTTTTCGATTGGTTGAAAAAGAGCGAAATCGCCCAACTGAGCGAAAAAAATAGAAATTAAAATCGCCACACGAAACCGAAAACCGACGGAATTTCCGCCCGGCGTCGACGGAAATTTTCGCCCATTTTCCGTCGACGCCGGGCTTTTTCGCCCAAAAACCGCCAAGTGAAAACCAGGCTTAACACAAACACCACAACCGTCATAACACGAGCTCAACATCCACAACCGTCATAACACGAGCTCAACATCCACAACCATCATAACACAAACACAACAAACTCAACACCCACAACCGTCATAACACGAACTCAACATTCACAACCTACGCATTAACATTACAATAACTAAATACCCAATCAAACTGAGTTAAAACCGTCACGACGGTGAGCGTTAACGAAAAAACACCACCCAAACCAAATCCATCCGCAAAATAAACCGTTAACGCTCACCGTCACACGGTGGTTTTGCCAACACTACGAAAAACTGTGAACGCAGAGATTTCGAGACATTGCATACATTGATTAACCTTTGCACGGAAAATGCGAACGCGTTCGCAGGACACCCCCCCCCCCCCACAGACACGGTGAATGTATAACTTCAATTAGAAACGTTTGCCCGAGAAAAGGAAGTGTTAAAAAATTAAGGCCGGAGGAACCGAGAGAAAATTTTGAAGAAAACTGTTAAATCTGAGGGGCAGGTCACTTCCTTGATTAACGACGCACCCCTCGAAAGATTAAATCCGATTCAATCGTGATTACTTTGATTAAATTCAATTTAATCACGATTCTGTTGATTAAATCACGTTTAATCATGATTAGAATGTTTAAATCTTATTTAATCATGATTAAATGGAAAAATCTGATTTAATCATGATTAAATGGAAAAATCTGATTTAATCATGATTAAATGAAAACATCTTATTAAAATAATTAAATCCCTATTGAAACGATTTAATCATGATTAAATGAAAAAATCTGATTAAAATAATTAAATCCCGATTGAAACGATTTAATAATGATTAGTATAATTAAATCGCGATTAGAAATTTGAAGGAGAATCAGAATGATTTTGGTGAATGGAATGATTACAATTGTGCGTGATTAGAACGAGCGGATCAGAATAATGTTACATGAAAAAAAGTCGTTCCTATTACAATGTTACCTCAATTACTAAGCGGTGATAACTCGTGTAACTAAGCTGTGACAACTTGTTACAAAGCTGTGATGTGTTCGGATGTTTTAAATAAAATGCGATAAGTTATTTTTTTATCATTTCAATCAAATACATTTACGAAAGAACCATCAATAATTAATATTAAATTATCGTACTTTAGTGTTGATTTTAATTATAAAATCTCGATTCGATCTGGTTAAATGATTTAATCCGGATTAAAAATTTTATCCTGATTAGAATGATGAAATCTTGTTTAAATTATGATTAGATTTTCTAATCTTGATTACCCTGATTTAATCATTTTACTATGATTAAGACGCACCCAAAATGGAAGTGACCTGCCCCTCGTCTAAGTGTGGAAAAAGAGGAGCTACATGTAATTAACTTCAGAGTATGAGGAAAAAGGACGATGAAGGATTTAAGTGCAAGAATTGTTAAGACGGGATTTGTTTCACTTGTTTGAAACTAAGTGAAGGAAACTGTGAATAATTACCTAATGAAGTGCCGAAGTATTTCTGCAAATACTGTTTACCAGAAGAATAAATTTTTCTATTTTTAAAATAACACTATACACTTATTAAAATTTTTCATATCTAAATATTTAGATTCTGTTTTTAATTGTTTCTATGATCTGTATAAAAAATTGATTATGTATCGCTCGAAATTTATATGTTGTTAAAGATTAATTTAAATTTTTATTACTCTTAAACCACAAGAGGTTGAAATTTCAAGTCTGACGTATAGAACATTCGAATTACATGTAATTAATTATTACTAATGTGCTAAACATTACTCCTTATACGCGACAACAAGATGGTCAAGAGCAGTTTTTTCTATAAGTCAGGGGAATTTATACATTATAATCGTTGGTGTAGGTCAAGAGTATATAATATTAACACTAATGGCAAAAGTATACAAGAAAAGAAATTAGTACGTTCCTGTCTTGACAGCGCCAGCCGTTCCGTCCAGCCGCAGCCGTAGCCAGCCGTTCCGTCCAGTCGCAACCGCCGCCAACCGTTCCGGTCCTGCCGCATCCGTAAACAGCCGTTCCCGTCCAGCCGCCACCGCCGTAAACCGTTCCCGTTCAGCCACGACGCTCTAACTTCCGACCTCGAACTTTTCTCTAATTCCTGATCCGATTTATAAAATAAAATATTATTTGGGAGGGAGAACGAGTCCGACTCCGAGTCTAATAAGCCGCTTCTACAACGAGTTCTGACGCCGCCAGCCGCTCCCGTCCAGCCACCGCCAGCTATTTCCGTCCTCCCGCCACCGCCGTCAGCCGTTCCCGTCCAGCCGCAGCTGCAGCTGCCGTTCCATCCAGTCACCGCCAGCTATTTCCGTCCTGCAGCCTCCTCCGCCAACCGTTCCCGTCCAGCCACGACGCTCTAACTTCCGACCCCGAACTTTTCTCAAATTCCTGATCAGATTTATATAATAAAATATTATTTGGGAGGGAGAACGAGTCCGACTCCGAGTCTAATAAGCCGCTTCTACAACGAGTTCTGATGCCGCCCCCGTCTAGCCGCTACCGCCGCCAGCGGTTCCGTTCCCGTCCAGCCACCGCCAGCTATTTCCGTCCATCCGCCACCGCCGCCAACCGTTCCCGTCCAGCCACCGCCAGCTATTTCCGTCCAGCCGCCACCGCCGCCAACCGTTCCCGTCCAGCCACCGCCAGCTATTTCCGTCAAGCCGCCACCACCGCCAACCGTTCCCGTCCAGCCACCGCCAGCTATTTCCGTCCATCCGCCACCGCCGCCAACCGTTCCCGTCCAGCCGCCACCGCCGTAAACCGTTTCCGTTCAGCCACGACGCTCTAACTTCTGACCTCGTAATATATCAAATTCCAGATTAGATTTATAAAATAAAATATTATTTGGGAGGAAGAACGAGTCCGACTTCGAGTCTAATAAGCCGCTTCTACAACGAGTTCTGACGCCGCCAGCCGCTCCCGTCCAGCCACCACCGCCGTAAACCGTTCCCGTTCAGCCATGACGCTATAACTTTCGACCTCGAACTATTCTCAAATTCCTGATTAGATTTATAAAATAAATATTATTTTGGAGGGAGAATGAGTCCGACTTAGAGTCTAATAAGCCGCTTCTACAACGAGTTCTGCCGCCGTCAGCCCTTGCCGTCCAGCCGCCGCCAGCCGTTCCGTTAAGCTGCAGCCGCAGCCAGTCGTTGCCGTCCAGCTGCAGCCATGTGGTTAGAATTTATATACCGGTGCTCCAAGCCCCCGCCAGCCGTTCCGTCCAGCCGCTGCCATGTGATCAGAATTTATATACCGGTGCTCCCAACCGCTGCAGCCGCAGCTAGCCGTTCCATCCAGCCGCAGCCGCCGCCAGCCGTTCCATCCAGCCGCAGCCGCAATCAGCCGCTCCCGTCCAGCCGCAGCAAGCCGTTCCATCCAGCCGCAGCCGCAGAAAACCGTTCCGTCAAACCGCAGCCGCTGGAAGTCTATCATCCTAATACCTTACGCCAGCGTCCACAGCCTGGACAGGTGACAGAACAGCCAATACAGTGTGTCAGAATTTATAGCCCGGTGTACCTAGTAACAGAGACCATACCACCAGAGGCCTATCATCATAGTGCCCTACGCCAGCGTCCACCTAGCCCGGACAGGTGATAAATCCCGTATGGGTAGCAGAACGCTACTACTGATGGTCGCACCTTTGACGCAAGCCACTCTACCCAGCAGAAGGTGCAGCAATGGGTGGACCGATCCCCACTTCGCACACAGCAGTGGGATTAAGAATGGATGCTGTAGCAACTGCAGCCGACACCCTACCTACACAGGTAAGGAGTCAAACCCTTTGGAGAGAGCTCCTAAAGGGGAACGACGAGCACACAGCAGTCCAAGTAACCCGGCACAGCCGGCACCGAAGATCCCGGTGTTGTTCCGGGAAACAGGACTGCCGTGCCCGCATATGGCGGGCCGCCCCACAGCAGGCTACCCAATCCGCCGAGGCGGACAGTTTGCACGGACCCTCTCCGTTAGCCCTCTCATTCCCTACATACCCAGTGTGTGACTTTATCCAAGTAAACCTGCAACATCACCTGGACGTTGACCTTGCGTCCTTAACCAGCAAATACTTTCAGGTATTGCTAAGAACTCCGGATAAAACGCATCTACCTTTTCATTAATGCAACTGACCACGTTATAGACCTCTACACCGTTCTTTTTACACAACAAAAGCCACGCTGGCACCCCTTCTGGACAACGAACCGCCATTAAACACCTCTACCCTATTGGTAGTTGCTCTTTGATGTTTATAATTCCCTTGACCGCTGGGTGGTCCTCCCGTGGGTCACCTGGGTAGAGGTAGTTACCACCTTGTAACTCCATCTTGCTGTCTTCTCTGAAACAGAAGGACCTGAATACAGCAGCTTCCTGACTCACCAGCAGGTCTAACGTTTGTATACCAGCAAGGACCCTTAGCGCATCGCTCGAGACAGTCCAATAAACACAAGTTATACGTAGGGCAGCAATTCTCTGTCGGCAGCCGTTCCCGTCCAGCCATGACTAAAGTTTTTGTCTGCTAGTGACCGGAAGTGGCTTACGACTATATGAAAGTCAACCGCGTAGGGGGGGTAGTTTCTGAGAAACAGAGTTGCAGACATGAGATACGCTCCAAAAATTCCAAATTTGGCTACGTTAGGACAAGTGAAATACAAGTTTTCACTAAATTTCACGATGGTAGGGTGCACGAGTCAATCTCTCGTGGAATTACCCATAATATAGAGTTGATCAATACCTATCAAACGAAGTATCAATTGAAATTTCTTTATACACCGTTGATGAGATATTTCCCTTTCGCGGCACGTTTTAAAACCGTCAATAGCGGCGTGAAGTGATCACCACCACCGCGAACATCATCTTAGAAAATGACAGCCTCTAAAAAAGCCGAGAAAAGAGAGGAATAAATATTTAATATTACACTGAAGAAATCAGCGAGTGAAATTATGGGTACGATTCGACCAACTTGTTTATATGGAGAACGACGCCTTCAAAATTCAGTTAGTGGCGACTTCTAGCAACGCCAAAAGGAATCTTTTCCACGCTATTCAGTTTCCACGATATTCAGTTTCCACGTTATTCAGTTTCCACGTTATTCAGTTTCCACGCTATTCAGTTTCCACGCTATTCAGTTTCCACGCTATTCAGTTTCCACGCTATTCAGTTTCCACGTTATTCAGTTTCCACGTTATTCAGTTTCCACGTTATTCAGTTTCCACGCTATTCAGTTTCCACGTTATTCAGGTTTTACTAACTTTTCAACGTAAATCCGGATGCACGTTATTCAGTTTCCACGTTATTCAGTCGGTCCATTTTTAGTCCGTCTCGTGCTAAGAAGACTGAAGCTGAATCGATTGAACATATTTTTAATACTCAAATAGAACGAGTAAAGACTTTCAAGTACCTCGGTATTTGGTTTGACGAGGGCCTCTCTTGGACGTACCATATCGAAAAAATTGCTGCCAAAGTTAGACAACGTTTTTGGACCATCAGACCGTTACAATGTTTTATTGACCCTATCAATCTTAAAAGACTGTATGATGCAATTGTTAAACCAATCTTCGACTATGGAAATATCATTTATTTTAAGTCCAGCCTGGATAAATTAGAAATCCTTCATAATACTGGCGCAAAGTTGATTCTCGGAATGGCTAAAAGATCTTCTTCTACACAAGCTCGCGCCACTCTTAACTTTAATACTCTGTCTTATTCTTATAAACAAGCCCTACTTATTTTTATGCTTAGAGTGAAAACTCTACTAACCACTGACTACATACTGGAGTGGTTTTCATGTTCCTCTATTTTGAATAATACCAGGGGTGCTGATAATAATTTTTACGTTGAAACCTTCCAAACATCTCTTAGAGATAAAAGCACTAAATTTAACGGCGTTAAGCTATGGAATAGTATCAATTATAAATATAAAACTATTGATAGTATAAATAAGTTCAAGGCAGCCATCTCTGATATATTGACTTAAATTACTTTTTTGTAACTAATTATTAAATTCTTATAAGTGTATTTTAATTTAAAAGTTGTGGACCCTTTTGTAAACAAATCTTGTGATTTAAATGGATATCCAATAAAAAGCATTTTATTATTATTATTATTATTATAATTATATCAGGCGGAGACGATAGAGTTTGTCACGTAGATAGCGTGGGTATTTTTTTATTGGCGCAAATGATTAATTTTTTTATTTTAGTTTAAAAATTTTGAAATTTTGTTGGTTTTTTTTTTCAGGTTTTTTGTTATTATTTTCGTCGTGAGTAGAAGGAAAGTAAGGGCGAGACGCCACTCCCGGGGTCGGGGTCCGGGATTTAAGGGGTGAAATGGGGGTAAAATCGTCGAAAAGTCAATGTATTTATGATATTTCTCGCGACGATTTGTTTTTTCGTATATCAACATGTTGTGTTCAGGCCGAACTTGTTTATTTATCTCCGCTTATCTCGAAAGACACTTGAACGTATATCTTATCAAGCTTTATCGTACGTAATAAGATAAATTGATGTAAAAATTGATAGCCTAGGCGGCGCGCGCGCGGATTACCCGGGGGACGCGGTTAATTTGAATTTAAGAGTGTTTTGACGTCATGGAATATTCGTTGTTAAAGTAGAATGGAAAAATTTTTAAACTTCATTTTAATATTATTAGCACGTAAGTTTTAAATTTGATTATCATATTTTTATACCTATATTTACATATTAAAATTGTTACGCATACATGGTTCCCATTTAATATTGGGATATTTATAATAATAAATACATAGAAAAATACTATAAAAGTTCAAAACGTATAAAGAGTCCTTCAAAGTACTTTAAAAGGATTTTATTTACGAACTAAATCCATATTTTTTTTTCAAACTTAGAAGTTAGTTTGTATGAAATACTTACTAATACCTGAAAAATGGACTTTAGAGTGGATAATTTAGTATTGTTTCAATCCTTATACCTATATTTACATATTGGAATTGTTACAAAAGGTTCTTTTAAACGTAACTTAGTACATTAATTTATTTTGAAAGTTCAAAACGTATTAAGAGCCCTTCAGAGTACTATAAAAGGATTTCATTTACAAACTAAATTAATATTTTCTTCAAACTTTCAATTCGTTATAATTTGAATTTAAATGAAAACATCATGGATTATAGGTGCGTAATCTACTATTAGACCGAACGGATTAAAAAATACTTAAAGTAAGTAAATATGGATTTAGTTCGTAAATAAAATCCTTTTAAAGTACTTTGAAGGACTCTTTATACGTTTTGAACTTTTATAGTATTTTTCTATGTATTTATTACTATAAATATCCCAATATTAAATGGGAACCATGTATGCGTAACAATTTCAATATGTAAATATAGGTATAAAAATATGATAATCAAATTTAAAACTTACGTGCTAATAATATTAAAATGAAGTTTAAAAATATTTCCATTCTACGTCATTTTAACAACGAATATTCCATGACGTCAAAACACTCAAATCCGTGTTTGAAATTCAAATTAACCGCGCACGCGTGCTCCGCGCCTCCCGGGTAATCCACGCACGCGCGCGTTATCTCTCACCCAGTGAAATACTCGTGAGATAGGTTCAAGTGCCAAGCGTACTACAATGATATTAAAATGAAGTTAAAAAATTTTTCCATTCTACTTTAACAACGAATATTCCATGACGTGAAAACACTCTTAAATTCAAATTAACCGCGTCCCCCGGGTAATCCGCGCGCGCGCCACCTAGGTTATCAATTTTTACATCAATTTATCTTATTACGTACGATAAAGCTTGATAAGATATACGTTCAAGTGTCTTTCGAGATAAGCGGAGATTAATAAACAAGTTGGGCCTGAACACAACATGTTGATATACGAAAAAACAAATCGTCGCGAGAAATATCATAAATACATTGACTTTTCGACGATTTTACCCCCATTTCACCCCTTAAATCCTGGACCCCGATCCCGAACCCGAACCCGACCTCGAACCCGGGAGTGGCGTCTCGCCCTTACTTTCCTTCTACTGTCGTGTGTTCGCCGACACCACGTGTTTTTCAGCCCTAATAATTTCCACGTGGTATTCCGGTAGTTTGTAAAAAAATACTTTCCACGTGGTATTCCGGTTACATAAATTACAAGTTTTCTAAATTTTGAGAATTATCTAGCTGTGCTGCCATTTTCTGGCCGCAACCGCTAATTTCATTTTTTTATTTAATATTATTATTTTTCCTTATTTGGGCCTTTCCACGATTTTTATTATAATTTTTGTCGTGTGTTTGCCGACACTTGCAGTTTCGGTAGCCGTGTTCACTACGAATAATTTCCACGTAATATTGCGCTACGTTCTGGTTGTTATTTGCGTTGTTGATTTGCATAATCTCAACGTGACATTTCTAGCTGTGCTGCCTTTTTTTGGCCGCAACCGCTTATTTTATTTAATTATTTTCCCTTTTTGGGCCTTTTCACGATTTGTTAATTTTTCGGCATATTTAAATATTTGAGTTCAGTTTAATCCAACAATTACTATAATTATTCCAGTCGCGTACCCCACTTTGCCCTTGGCCATGCGATATACGGGCAAATTTTTCACACGCCCGACAATACTTGGAAGGGTATGCCTAGGTACTGTCCTCTAGGTTACGTTATAGAAGGCCCATCGCTTTTTTTAGTATGGGGCTGGGGCGGCACCGCGCGCTCCCAGCACAAGAGCGTAGTGAACGTGCGGCGCCGTTAGGCGCCAATACTTATACTATCACGAAAAACTGTTGTTTAGCAATTTTTTCAAACAGCCTGGTGTCGGCGAACACACGACACAAATAATAACCAAAACAAAATTTTAAAATACACAAAAGTTCAATTAATTAAATTTATAAATAAATAAAATAACCCTTTGTGGACAAAATAAAAAATGCCCACGCTATCTACGTGACAAGGTCCATCACACGACAAAATAATAACAACAAAAAACGTGAGAATAATATAATGTTAAAATTTTTAAATTAAAATAAAAAATAAATAATCATTTGTGCCAAAAATAAAAAATACCCACGCTATCTACGTGACAAACTCTATCGTATCCGCCTAAATTAATTTTAAAACAAGATGAGGTTGCTGTAGTTAACTTTTGCCAAAAATTTAAATCGGGCCCGAATATGGGATTTTTACCAGTGTAGATGTATTAAGCCAGACAACACAAAGTAGAAAACCATTAACAAAATCTTATATCAGGCCCTAATATGTATTTCTCCTACTGTTGTGGTTTTTATCAGAAGATTCAAATCAAAAAGTTTTAGTTTTGTACTTTCGATATAGAATGCCTCTTTTTATTCGTATTTAAAGGGACTTTCAAGAGACCCTATAGTCAATTTAAAATACGTCATTCAGTCGCCGTTCGTTGTGAAGCCAAAGTTACGACCGAATGACGTATTTCAAATCGACTAGGTCTTTCTTGAAAGTCCCTTTAATTCTGTTGGAAGTTCATATTCAACGAAATCAGCAAAGCTTCAGTGACGGAGACTAAGTTAAAAGAACGTAAACTGGTTTGTTAAAACGACAACATAATAATAGTTACAGCAACGAGTGCTACAAGATAATGAACCAAAAGAACAATAATAGCCCGGGGTTATATATAAAAAAATTATGTTATTCTTAGGGTGAATAGCATGTTTAGACAGCCCATCGTGATTAGTAAGAATGGAGTTGGGAGGGGCCGACGATTCTGAACATTTCTGTGTCCAAATTTGTATTTATTAATTTCGTTTTGTGCAATATTGGGTGGGGACAAAGTATTTTCTATTTTTCTTTTAATAATTACCTATAGATCGCGATGCTAGATGGCCCATCTTGGTAGAAAGACTGGGGTTGGGGTGACGCCACGCGCCCCCAGCACGTTCGCGATGTTATCGTGCGGCTCCGTCAGGTGCGAACACTTACAAGGAGACGACCCGAGGTGTTACACACCAATCCTAAAGGGAATTTATTCAATGGGCAACGGTTTTGTCATGGCAACGAAAAATCTTTTTGACAACATAAAATGGAAATTTTCGCATTGAAAGTAACATGGGATTTTGACTGATTCCAAGGTTAAAAAATTGATCACATTTTGATCAATTTGAACCAAATGGGTGAAAATAACCGATATGGCTTAAATTGTAAAAACATTTGAGAAAAAAAATGAAAAAAAATACAAACATTGAAAAAAATATTTCAAAATTGATTAAAATAATTTTTTTTTCAAAATTGTAAAGAAATATATAAAATTAAAAAAAATATTGATCAAAAACAGTAGTTTCGATCCAAATTCATAGGAATTGACGGAAATGTATAAATTGCGATTTTTTGAAAAACAAAGTATTTATTTTGGTTAATTTGATCAAACTTGACCAAAATTGGAAAATAATAGGCTTAACTTAGCCCAATTTTAAAGTTTTGTAAAAATTATATAAAAATAAACTAAATTCGACCAACTATCTCAAAATTGTTTGAAATATTATTTTTTTTTTCAAAATTGAAAAATGTTAATAACACTGAAAAAATTATCAAAATCAATAGTTTCGATCCAAAATCATAAAAATTGATAGGAATTGATGGAAATTTATTTATATAGAAAAATTGCTTTTTTTTTAATTATTTTCAAAATTTGGAAAATAACAGATCAAAATTAGCAAAATCTTTAAATTTTGTAAAAAAAGTATAATTTTTTAAAAAAATTAGTAGTTTTGATCAAAAACCCCATTAATTTCCAATCTTTATCCGTAGTTGTTTTGGTTCTAAAATATTATTTACTTGATAAATAATAAATTAAAAATAAATGAAATTCAATAAAAATTATTTATATCAAATAAAAATTGGGTAAAAACCTTTTAAAAATTAATTATTTGGATTAAATTTGGTAAACCTTTGAAAATAAGTTATTTGTAATAAAATTGGGTGAAATTCATTAAAAATTATTTATAGCCAATCAAATTGGGTTAAATTCATTAAATTGGGTGAAATAAAGAAATTACGCTAAAATTGACCCAAATGGGGAAAAATACTTAAGAAAATTCGCTAAAATTGAACCAAATTGGGAGAAAAAAATAGTAAAATTGGGTAAAATAAAGAGATTTCGCTAAAAATGACCCAAATGACCGATTTTGATGATTTTTTTGCTTTTATAGGTAATTTTGCATGCCCACATTTAAATACGGATGAAAGCGAACAAATTTGGGTAAAACCAATAAATATTAGTTACTTCAAAATTGGGAAAAAAAATTTAATTATTTCAAATAAAATTGGGTAAATGCGTAAATATTTCAATTATACTTGAGTAAACCATCGAATAAGTTACTTGTAATTAAATTCACAATTGTTAGTAAAAAATCATGTTGGAACGGAAATGACGAACTAATTTCTTTCCTAAATAGGATTATAGTACTGTATATAAATATGTTTGTGTAAATATAACGTACTTAAAAAGGTAAAATATGAGAAAACAAATGATTAGAAAAACCGAGAAACTTTTAATATTACAACGAATAAAACAATTTTGTATTACACTGTTTCTTAAAATAATCAATAATAATTTTAAAACTTTGCTAATTTTGATCTATTATTTTACAAATTTGGAAAATAATTTAAAAAAAAGCAATTTTTCTATATAAATAAATTTCCATCAATTCCTATCAATTTTGATCGTTTTGGATCGAAACTATTGATTTTGATAATTTTTTCAGTGTTATTAAAATTTTTCAATTTTGAAAAAAAATATTTCATACAATTTTGAGATAAATGGTCAAATTTAGTTTATTTTTATATAATTTTTACAAAACTTTAAAATTGGGCTAATTTAGATCTATTATTTTCCAATTTTGGTCAAGTTTGATCAAATTGACCAAAATGAATACTTTGTTTTTCAAAAAATCGCAATTTATCTATACATTAATCCAATTTTACACAACTTATAAATTTCCTATGAATTTTGATTGAAACTACTGTTTTTTATCAAAAGTTTTGCAATTTTATATTTTTTTTTTCAATTTTGAAAAAAAATTATTTTAATAAATTTTGAAATATTTTTTTCAATGTTTGTTTTGCATACAGTGCCGGATTTCCGTATGTGCTAAGTGTGCTGCAGCACAGGGCCTCGCGATTTGAAGGGGCCTCGCCGGGGCTAGGTTTCCACTTTCCTCCAAAAGGTTTTACATTCAATATTAGAGCCTTGCCGCCTATAAAATGTGTATAGTAATTTGCACAATTTTCCCGGTACTTCATGATTTTTCTCTCCCGTCCTTGGTGGAGTTACTTCATAGACTGTCTCGTAGTTATTGGTCTTCGTTGTACTAGCTCACTGTACTATTTTTCTTTAAAAATCACGTGGTTTAGCAATTCAAGTTCTTATTGGATAATAAAAATTATGCGTTGTCTGCTATTATTTATGCTTGGGAAATATCATGACAAGCATAGCCAAAGGTACGAAAACAAGCGAAAGCGAGACTTTTTTGTATGAAGTCATATCCACTTTTGGTGACACTTTTCAATACAAAACCTGCAGAAGTAAATTTGTTAAATAGATTATTGAATACAAGATTTTAAATTTACTGAGACAATCATGAATAATAAAGATTTAAATGTACAATCTTCACAAAAGGATAAATCCCAATTTTAACAAGCCTTTGATAATTTATTTTATGTAGAAGTTTAAAGACAGCACTATCTTTATTTCATGCTTTAAATGAATGCAATTCAAATGAATTTGTATTTGTATCAATATAAAAGTGTTTTATAATATGAATGTTAGTTTAAATAATTGGTTTAAATGTCAACTTCTTTCACGTATACAACATCCGTTTGCCCTTGAAAAATATGTAGTTTAGAAGTGTGCCACACCTTGACCCCACCTACGATTTAAGCCTGGTGACGGTGCTGTTTAAAATTATGGTCTGCGGTGGAACTTCAAATCAATTTGATTGTACCAGCGTTGTCGATAAGTATGACTCGTTGTGGATACCGATGGCAGTTTTGATGACCTCTATCCATAGTTCCATACTACATCATTGACTACTTCTGTAGTCAAAGTTGCTGAGGGAGACGGATATAGCTGTCTTCGACCGGCCCCAGTTACTGGTGTGCTTCCCATCAGGCAAACGATTCCAGATGTCGAACGTTTCGTGTTATCGCAACCTCCATAGTCGGCGTCGCTGCATGGAACGATTGTCATATTGTCATTCACTTTGAATAACAACCCCAGTGTAGACGTTCCTCTCAAGTACCGGAATATTCTTTTGATAGCTGCCCAATCAGCAACTGTTGGATTTGACATTGCTTGTGACACTCGATTTACTGCAAGTTCGATGTCCGGTCGAGTGCCAGGAGCAGCATAACGAAGAATGCCAACAGCTGAAGCATAGACTGTTAAAGACTCGAACGGCTTTTGTCCTTCTATACTTATGTCAGGCTTGCATATGTTGTTTGAGAAATATCGATCCATCCTCCGTATAAGCAATCTACAACCCAAGATATGTTTTAGGCTGACTTGTTGTAATCTTGAACTGTTTTTCGAAGTACTGAAGAAACGTCTCAACCTCTTTTTCTGGCTTCCCGGCAACTAGTCCGTCATTAACATACAAGACCAGTATCAGAAACCTCTCCTTGGTTGCCAGGACATATAGGCCATGGTCTCCGTCGACAGGTTTGAAGCCATAGTGCCATAGGTTCTTGTCTATGTGTTAATTCCAACATCGGGGTGATTAATTCAGACCGTAGAGGCTTTTCCGCAGTCTCCAGAGTTGATACACCCATCATCGAATCCTTCGGGTTGTCGCATGTATATTTCTCCTATACACTTCCTTAGAGAAAGGCAGGCTTCACGTCGAATTGGCTAAGATGAAGTTTCTGTTCAGCCACAATACTTAAGAAAATTTTAACAGTCTCAAAGCAATCAACTGGAGTGTATGTTTCTGCATAGTCGGGGCCTTCTCTTTGGGTAAAGCCCTTTGCCACAAGCCTTGCTTTTTGCTTGATTGTTCCATCTTCGTCGGCTTTATTTCGACAACCCATCTATTCTCGACTATAGGAGGAGGGACCATCTCCTAAACTTGATGCTTCTATTCATTTTGTAGCCGTTCTTTACTCTAGAAGGGTAATATCCTAGTATTATAAGTGACCAATAACTATTTAGTCATTCCCACCAAGGGAAGAGAATGCAACCTTGCAGCCACTAGGGGAAAACTAACCACTACCCTACTAACCCCTGACTGCTTCTCATCTCGTTATGCTGTTCTGCCCAAATCTCTCTATGACCTCCTTTTTATGCTAACCCCACACTGGTGCTCTTGGGAGTTAGGTCTACTAAGATAAGGGCCTGGCCATTTGGCCTACTAAATAATATGGCTGCCACTGACCGTGTTGGCTACAATTTGGCATTGCCTTTGGCCACTGTTCGGAATCGATAGTTTTATCGTGCTTCTTTTGCGGACTTCGGCAAGTTGTTGCAGACAAAAATGCTTTATTTCTTGGAGGGTAGGTAATACAGGATGTCTTCTTAAGCGTCGAATGGTCTCTGAGGACTGGACCAATAACTTCAGTAGGCGTTTTGACGGGTATGGTAGCCACGTCTTTGGGAACAGCGACGGTTCTGGTTGCCGTATTGCTGGGTGCGTTGACGGATTCCCGTCTCCTCGATCCAAAACTTAAGAATTCAGCTCTACCGTCTCTGTTATAGGCAGTTCTTCGTCTGAATCGCCTGTCTGGTCATCTTGCGAGTCCGTTTCGCTATTTTCGGTATTCGGTTCGCCCTGGCTGAAAGTTTCCAGAATGCAGTCCATCGATTCCATGACGCATTTATCTGGATCGAATTTAACGTTTCTTTGCAAGGTTCTTTCGTTTCTCCTTCGGAATTTGAACATAGCAGTCAGTTCCGAAGACTCTTAGATGCTTGATGGACGGTGTAGGCTTCCCCGTCCATATATACAGGGTGTTTATAATTGTTCTGACTGGGCATTTTTTTAAGAACTGCAAGAGTTGCGAAATTATCAGGGTATTATTTCTAGTGTGGGATCGCTTAAAATCCTAAATTTCAGAAAAATCGAAAATAATTTCAGGTTTTTGTAAAATATATTTTTTCACCGGTAGGTGCTAGAAAAAACGTTCAATGAGAAAGTTGTAGAGTGCTGTCAAAAATGTTCAAAGAAATTGGTTTCATTGGAAAAGAACACTTTTTCATGAAGATATGAACTGATAAAAAAAACAAGCTGTCCATAGGGGCCAATAGCCTTCGAATTTTTGTACGTAAATGAAAGAAATCACGTTAAAAGATTAAAATTCCTTAAAAACCGTACATGTAATTTACCAAAACGCCAATTTAGGCTTACAGTTGGCCTAAAAACGTATCAGTAGGCCAAATACGCACAAGGGTCAAGTTTTCAATTAGTATTTAATGTGAAATCTTTTTGTTTTCAACCATTCTCTAACGTTTATTGAGTCTAATCAACATGCCACTAAATTATTCTCGTGATCAGCGTGCTTTTATGGTCGAGTTATTTTATGGCGAAGCCAATCGTAACGCGCATGTGGTTAGTGAATTGTTCACCGTTCGATATCCAGATAGAAGACCATGGCACAACACCGTTCTTGGAGCTGTTCGTGACTTTCAGACTTACGGAAACGTCAATCCCAGATTTCGTGGACCAGGTCGTCAAAACATCAACAGCAATAGGAGCCGGGTTCGATAGCAACTTGTGGCACCGGGTGAAAACTGGGAACAACTCCTTCTGCGTTGAATTTGCAACTTCTCTCCCCGCTGGTTAAAGGGGTTTTCCACCGAGTTCTTCGGTTTCCCATTCCATAAAAACCTGTTGACGTTAATGGTAATAGAAAGTGCATGAATTGCTTGCCACCACCATCCTACGCATTGTAACCCGAACTTAAAGGGGCTCCAAATATTATTATTATTATCATTATTATATACATACACACATATATATATATATATATATATATATATATATATATATATATATATGTCTATTTTAAAATTAGATTGGATATTTTTGAAAAAGTTTATATAGAGGTAAGTAAATTACTGTGAAACCTTTTCTAATTTTAAAATATTTGAGTTGCAGGTATTGCTAAAAATAACCGAACAATATGAAATCGAAGACATCACTAAAGATTTAAAAAGAGTTAAAAAACAAGCACCCGATTTTAGACTCCTAGAGAGCTTGAAACTGATACCAAGGTTTCTATGGCATTTTAAAATAACTTGTTGGATACGGGTAGAGTATAAAAGTTTACTGTCAAAATAAAAGCCCAGGTCTTTAGTTGAATTTTCGCGTTTTAAAATCTCCGAGTTAATTTCGTAGTCGTAATAAATTAAATTAGTTTTCCTAGAATAAGAGACCACGACAGTTTTACTTTCATTTATAGGTAAATTATTTTGTATAAACCAGGAATTTAAATTGTTGAGGTCACGCTGAAGATTAACGCAATCAGCAACGGATTTAACATGGTTGTGATCATCCGCTAACTGTAGAAGTTTACTAAATTTAACTACTGAAGGTAGATCCGATATATATAAGTTAAAAAGTAGCGGTCCGAGTGAAGAGCCCTGCGGTACACCACAATCAACCGGATAGGAATTACTAGAAATTACACCATTGCACTTGATAATGTTCGTTCGGTTTTTTAAGTAGTCAGAGCACCAAATTAGTAACGTCCCGGAAATACCATAATCTGAAAGTTTCTGAATCAGGCGCTGATGCGAAACACGATCAAAAGCCTTGGACTAGTCAATATAGATGGTGTCAACCTGACCCAGGCTAGAAATCAAGGGCTCCACATAGTTGGTAAAGGCCAAGAGATTCGTTTCCACTGATCTGCCCGTAACGAAGCCGTGCGGGGTGACTAGAAGGAAGCTCTTGGACCAATTATACAAGTGGACGTGCATCGTATAGTCAAAGACCATAGCCAACGAACACAGAACGGAGATTGGGCGGTGATTTTTAGGATCGCCCTTGAAACCGCTCTTGAAGACTGGAGAGATTACCGCGCGTTTCCAACTACACGGGAAAATGCCAGTCTTCAGGGACAAGTTGAAAGCGAACGTCAAGGGTTCTACTAAAGGTGCCATACATCCCTTCAATATAAAGTTTGGGATACCATCAATCCCCCTGGTGGTGGTAGGTTTTAATTTTTTTATGGGTTGAGTGACGTCAGTTTCGGTTAAGACTAGGCGAAAGAAGGGATCCGGTGAGCGACAGTCTACGATTGGCCCAGAGACCGGTTCAGTGGTATCCACTGCGATCGTAGAGAAGACTCTGGAAATTTCCTTAGAAATCGAGGCGTTGTCGGATAATATCACATCGCCTTTCACCAAACTTATGGAATGGCACGCTGGTGTCCTTCGCTTGTTTACGTATGACCAGAATTGTTTAGAATTATTTTTAAGGGAATCAGCAACAGTCAAGAGATGTGCTGATTTGTCCCTTTCAATAGGCGTTTTGTTAAAGAACGATGAGTATCAAAACCTTGTCGATTTTCAATTGAAGGAATTCGTTTAAATTTACGATGAAGGTATTTTTTCCTTTTCAGAGCCTTAAGTAGTTCAGAAGAAAACCAATCTGGAAAATGTTGCGCCAAAGTCTTCTCTGGACAACGTTTAGGAACGAACATATTGATTCCGCTTGTGATCACGTTTGAAATATATGAGATTGCTACATTTATATCTGTTGCGTCATATACGGGGGACCAGTCCGTAGAGTCAATGTGCTGGTAAAGGGAAAAATAATCCCCCTTTTTAAACATATACGGATTAACGGTCAAGGGCGTTTTGTACTCGAGGTATCCGTGGTAAGTCATGAAGGATGTAATCTGCCATCCTTGACTAGAGGCATGTGTGGCTCCAAACAACTAAAATTATTGTTGGTGAGGCATAGGTCCAATGAGTTGCCCTGATAATTGGTTATATCATTTATTTGGTACAAATTGCAAAATTGTGCCAAATTAACAATAATCTCGGCTTTAATCTTTACATAGTGGGAGCAATTTGAAAAGTCACAGTTGTTCCAGGATACCCGCGGTAAGTTGAAGTCACCGAGAATAATAACCTCGCCGTCGTATGTCGGAAGAAAGGAACGAAGTTGATCGCCAAGTTTCTCATATGACTCGACAGAGGCAGATGGAGGTAAGTAAACGTTCCCTATTAGAAGTTTCATTTTATTTTCAAGAGCGATCTCTATGCAAACGGATTCGAGCCCAATATCAAGGTCGTTACGTCGAAATGAGTGAATGTTTTTAGAGATGGCAGTCAGTACACCTCCGGCAAAGGTTTCTCGGTCAGTCCGATAAACCACATAATCATCAGTAAAATAATCTGAGGTGAACTTTGTGTCAGACAGAAATGTCTCAGTGACGCAGTAGACCGGAAGATTATACTCTAAGACGCTATTAAAAAACTCGTCGGCCTTGGTGCCAATACCGCGAA